>NC_088247.1:119441982-119574482 GCF_036013445.1 Caloenas nicobarica
AGGCAGATACTGCCTGACCTGGCCAGAAATTCCCTTGTTCTTCCTCGTGGGGGCCAGTTGGTTGTTCAGGGGCCTCATTCTACCCCCAGATCCTTCACTGCAGAGCAAGCAGCACTTGTACAGCGGTTTTCATCCCCCAGGGCCACTAATGAACATTATCTGAAAAGGGACCCCGCGCAGATTAGCACATGCCATCTCTCATTCTGCAGAATGGTCTGCCCATCACGCTGGCTTATTCAGATGCTCTTTTCCCCAGAGTCCTTGCTGTTGGGGATGAAACAAAAATCTCCTATCCTTATTCTGTTTCAGATTCCTTGCCCTGAAGGATAAAGAGGAAAACGCCTGCTGAAGAGCAAGGAGAAAAGGAGAGGGACTCCCTTCATCGCTTGTTTGCCATAGACGGGAGAACAGAAGATGTTAGAAAGCACTGGGAGAAACTCAAAGTGGCAAATGAAAGTCAGGAACGGGGTGAAAGTAAGGGTGGAAAATATAAAGGTGCGAAAGGAGGTGAGGAGGCCTCACATGCTTTCCTGCCAGCCATTTTCTTCTGCCACTCAAAACTTTTTGATTTAGTTCTATACCTGGTGCAGAGACCTCTAAACGTGAACTGCTACCTCTCTGAAATCAAATCACAACAAACTCGCTCAAAAGTAACTAGGATGTATTGAAAAAAAGTGTTGAAGTCAGGAACATGTAAAGCAAAATTTCTCGGAGGGTCTTGATTTGGATCTCAGCAGCTTTTAAGCTCCAAAACTATGGAAATCAAGGCATATTTGGCTCTTGGATGTCAGTCAATGTCAAAGATGTTACAGGAGAGCAATGAAGGGAATAATGTGGTCCGGGAAATCCAACTTACTGATGGTGAGTTCTGCTAACCAGCAAAGTCCATCCTGTCCTCTGGCTGCAAATTAGAGGACACAACCTCCCTACAAGGAACTATTAAAGAATGGTGTTTAAGTGCATGTACACAGTCTGCATTAGGATGAAGGGTGCCTCAGCGACACCATGCCTATGGAGAAGTGGAAGGTAGCTGGAGACAACAAAGATGAAGATGATTTATTTATTTTAATAGTTCTATCCAAATGTAACAGGTAACATGAAGGGATAATTACAGGCTCTGTCAGAAGGGGGCTGCTGATGCTGTGATCTGGCAGACACACTAAGCTCCCCAGGAGACAAGATCTTAAAAATTTACAGATTATGCTGGGCAAAGACATAGGCGATTCAGGACAAAGGGATTTTACAGAAAAATGTAGAAACTAAGACTGAGGGAAGACATGTTTAAACTTCAGGTAAGTGAGAGTTATCAGGGTTTGGATAATTGAAGTTCCAATGTGTATTTGCCTACTACTGTCGCTCACCTTTGAGCCCTACCTAGGCATCTTGACATTTATGTAGTCTGAAATCCTGAAAGCTCTGAGTTTAGACAACTAAATTGTTGCTTGTCAATTTAGTCTTGACTGAAAGACAGGTGTTTTGTTTCAGAGCAACACTTCTTTCAGACTCCTCTGTTCCCAAGCTCAGATTACTGAGCTCAGGAACTACCAGAAATGAAATAACTTACAAGCTGGCAAAGACATTTATGTACCTTGAACAAACGAATTCTTTGGGAAAAATAAGGATTTTTAATTATTGCTTGTTTTTTTGTCATATGGGATTCTCAGCTCTAGCTCTCTGGTGGGAGCGGGAGAAGCTTGGAGGCTTTGAAGGTTCCTACTTTTTGGGTAATGTGGTAGATCTTTTGCTACTGCTATGCAGTTTTACAAGCTTGCTCTGCTGAATGCAAAATGCTCTCTGAACGAAACCCTGAACAAAAATTCAGCTGAGAATCTGAACCAGAATTTTCCAAAGATGTAGTTCTGGGAGCAGGCACACATGTCAGCCTGCTAGACACACAGCAGCCAAAAGCCAACAGTACAAGCAAGGAGTAGCTGTTAGCTACCTGATGCCGACATCCTAACTTTCCATCTAATTCAAAGCAGGTCATTATTATTGGGCATTTGTTATTATCCCTAGTAAGTGATTGGGATCTTTTTCCAATAAGAACAAGTTCTCTCTTGGCACAACTTTGCACAGGTGACTTACCCAGTCCAAGAGTTGCACATGCTGATAGTGCCGCTGGGATCCCACGTCTGACTGTGGCTACAGTTTTGTACTGTTAATGCAACAGAAAGTGAATCAGGGAGCCCAGAAAACAGCTCAGGCAGAACACAGCACCATCCGTCTGACCCCAAATGGAGCCTGCCTTCGAGACGCTCCTGCCTGGGAGCAGCAGATGAGTCCATTACCATGAAGTGCCTCATTGCACTAACCCAACTCTGCCTACATTCATGCCCTCTGATAATTCAGGTTTTTCCTTTTTCCATGCCTCTGTATCTGGGTGCTGGTGCCCATAAACTTCTGGCTTCTTGCTGTTCTGGCAGGATTTGGACCTTAAATCCTTTGTTTATGTGTGTTGAAGGCAACAAGCTTCGTTACACCGACCTGCCAATAACCTCAGCTCTGACCTAGAGGGATCGTATATTCTGGCATAGGTTAAGGGTCTCATTTAATTTCGAACCTTAAGCTGGATTTGCAGTGTAGCCCCAGCAGTCAAAAGCCAGTGTTTTTGTCTGGGAAGCCACATGGCTCTGGTTTCCTGATCTGTACTCGTGACATCCCAGTACTGGCAAACCATGGAGATGTTAACTGTGTGCTCTACTTTCTGCCCTTAATTACAGCCAGCTAGTCTGATTTTTCTTTCTTTTTTATTTTTTTAAAGTATTTGAGTGACAAAGTGACTATGCATATCATTCCACATTTGAACTGTAAGACTTCAGTATTTCTACCTCTAGTGTGTAATTGGATCAGCTGCCAGTTACAGAAAGGAGCTGGGTGAGTATTAAGTGTGTGGAAAATGAAGAAGAGTCCAAGTGTGAAGGGGAGGAATAATTTGACATAGCCTGCAGCGAGCTGTACGTGGTTTGCTCATTCCAAAATGGAGTAGGTTTTGAAGCGCATGAGAAAAAACTGGCTTTGATTTATTAGCTTTGGTTCACAGAATGCTAGCCACAATCTTGGAGTGACTCAGGACATATGGAAAGCCACAGTCCCTGCCCCAAGGAGCTTACAATACTGACATTACCATAAGGAGGACGGCCGAGTGCCAAACTTAAAAACAATCTACTTTTATCTGACTTGCCAAAGCTGTGCCTTGAACCACCAGTGCCCAAATCTACTGCCATGGGCTTGGCACCCCAGCAGGACCGGGGCTCATGTGTTCATCATATAGTGGTCCTCAAACCATCACATTCAAGGCTCTTTGGCAGGTCCCCACTGTAGCACGCGCTTACTTTAATTTTGGGTTTCTCAAAGAAAGGAACGAAGCTAATGTGAGCACGGAACGTTTTACAATCTACTACAAAAAGCCAAAGTAAATCTCAGCCCTTTAAAAAGGAGAAAAATAGATGAGGACTGTGTCCAGTCAAAACGTGGGAGTGTTTCAAGCAAAATGCCCTGTCACTGAGTTCCTCCATCAGCCACAGTTATGGCAGCATCACAAAGACAGAAAGACAGCTCTTTTTCCAGCAAGTGTTCAACCATTTCTACCCTTAATAAACGCAAGTAAAACCCCTCAGATATGAATGGGCAGTTTGCAGGTTTCTGGTCAAATGCTGCTGGTGTGACAGAAGAGCTAGATACCGAGTGGGGAGCCAGAACATCCTTCACTTTACACTTCAAATATCTCTAAGATGCAACTCAGGACAACAGTCTGATCACGAGGTGAAAAATGTAGGGGGTAAAGAGAGAGGACTGCAGCTTAAAATTGAAGAAAAAGTCACAACATGCAGAGCAGCTCATGAAAGAAGTGGAAGACATGGCAATTACCTGGAAATTCACAGACAGTTGTCCCTCGGCTGTAGAAATCCACCATAAAATCCACTGCACTGATCTGTAAAGAATAAGCAAGAAACATTAATTAGTGGTGCAAAGAAACATAGAGGATTACAAATATGCCAGATGGATTGACTGCCCAATGGCAGGCAGCATACGCATAGTATTGCCAAGGACATGGAAAGAGCAAAGAACAACTGAGCTTTGCTATATCCCAACTTCACATTGCTCTAAGCTACACTTGGGGGTTTACTGCCCATAGGACCAAACTGATATTCTGGGATTCAGAAATTCTTCTGCCATGCCTTCAACAGCAGCCACTAATGGAGAGGAGCAATGTCCAAAAGGGCCCCTGGGTTATGGCCAGAGAGTCATATCCTCTCTCACTGGTATAAAAGCTCTGCAGATGAGTCTATCAGGCAAAAACACAACAAAAAAGCAACTCAAAATCATTTCTCTCTGACTCTCCAAGGGTGGTAGGGCATTCTGTCTTAATGCCCTACCTCAAAGGAAGTCAAGATTGGATCAGAACATCTCAGAAATAGAAAGGGAGAGATGGCAAGAAGTGGTCGTGTAAAGGTTTTATCAGCATGAGTTTGGGATGACCGCATTATTCATAGGTCACTGTGCTTTCCAGCTGACTAGCGACAGATGAAATAAGGAAGACAATGGTCTCTGGATTTCCAGGTAGCAGCTGCAGCCAAGTTTGCCTTTTCAGCTGCCCCTTTAGTCTGAAACACGCATGGCACTGCTCAGAGGGGCTGACTTTGTATGCAACAGGGAACCCCCCATGAGATCCCACTAGTGCCAAGCAAGCCCTAGAAAAACATCAAGATAACATTTGTGTTGTTAGAGGGAGGAAAACTTCAAAGGCAATGCACCTGGCTTTGCCTACATTTTGTATACTTCCAGTATTTCCCAATCTTGAACCAGAAGAGGTACTTCACAGATCCTTTGTGGATCTCAGCCCATCTCCAGCAGGAAGAGACCAGGAATGGGTTATCCTGATGTGAATCCATAACCCTTATGGCAGAAAACAAGTATAGTTCTTCGTGTGTCATCGCAGCAGCCACAATACTGAGATTGTTATATAATAAAGACATTACAAATATCATTTATTTACACTGAAGTGATGCCATTCTGCCAGGTGCCATACAAAGACTTCACCGTGGACCGTTCACATTTTTCAGAAGTACCATCTGATCAGATATACACACACAGATCCCAACAGGTGAGTGGAAAACAATATTGCCATTCCTGACATTGCGCAAATTAGCAAGAGCTTATAATGAAGCTTTTGTAAGATGTCTCTTTCAAGGATTTGTTGGATACCTCTCTTGCTGGGGATGGATGCACACGGGGTTACTGCCCTCCTGCTCTGTGCCCAGTTCTCTCACCTCATTCTATGTTGCTGGTTTCCTGCATTTGGAGATGTCCTACTTGTGTCTGAAATCTCTGAATACTCTCTTCAGTAACCTTCTACTCCAGTAGTTCTTTTCCCACAGTCAGGAAATCTCTCTTTTTTTTTCTAATTGCAAAGAATTCCCCCTTCCAGTGCCTGGCTTTATGCTGGGTCCTGATGGCAGTGGTTGGTGACAGCAGCAAAAAAACCCAAGCCACACCACTCACAAACAGAAGTGTCAAATTTTGCATTGGGTTTTATGTCAATATTTTGATAATTTCAGCAATTCCACATTCATATTGGTATCGAGATATCTAGAAAATGATGTATACTTCAAATCACTTCAGCACGCATCATGATATGCCTCTGTGAATGCTTGTACATTTTTCCACGAAGAACTCAAACCGGATAAAACTCCGAGACCTGATTTTCAGCTGATAGAAGCCCACAGAGATAATATAGTTCCTGGCATGTCAGTTTACACCTGCAAAATCCCTTACCCTGAAATATCTTGGCCCTCGTGTCTCCTTCATTCAAGCAGAGGGAATAGGTACCAGCAGGGGAAGGTTTCGCATCTCTGCCTCCAACTCTTCAGCGATGTGAGTTCGCATAAGGAGCTGGAGGCTGCAGCTGCCTTCTGCCCCAGCAGGTTTTATTTTTCCTTCTTTCAGGAAACTTTCTCTTTTTTTAATGTAACCAATAAGGGAATTCCCCCTTCTGCTGTCCAGCTTTGAGAGAGGAGCTTGATTTGTGTTTTTAGCTAAAACTCCCTGAAGATTCATCAGAGGGCTCGCTGAAGTTGAGTGGGGCAGACCCGGCTGCAAAGGGATGTTCTGCTGTTCCCCAGCTCCGTGTGGCTGGCGGTGCCTTCCAGCGCAGCTCTGTCACTGTGTGTGCAGCGCTCGTGTCACGCTGCTAACAGAGTGTGACAGAGCAGAGGAGGGCAAGGGCACGGCAGGAAGGGAAGGGAACAGAGCCGGAGCCAGGGCCATTGCAAAAGCAGCGCCAGAGGTTTGGGTCTCTGCAGGGCAGAGGGCAGCAGAGCTTGAGAGCTGCGCATGGGGATTAGAGAGAAAAAGTAAGTGGCACCTCTAATATGTTTTGCCAGGATAGAGAAAGAAGAAGAGTACGAGACACGCAAACAAGAGGTAAAACTAGCTTAGGGAAGAAGGTGGAAAATGCAAGGAAAATATCATAATAAAGGAACACCATCAGTAGCACGAAGTCAAGGAGAAAGGACTGATGGGTAACTATGTAGCATGAGTGAGAACAAACCAAACCTTTTCAAAACATTAAAAAAGAAAACCAAAATGCATTTTAAAAACCTAGTGAGAGAAAAGAAAAAGAGAAAGAGAAAGAAAGAGAGAGAGAAAAAGAGAAAGAGAAAGAGAAAAAGAGAAAAGAAAAAAAGCCAGAGGACAAATAAAACAGAGAGCACATTTCTATGAGTACAAAAGCAGAGGTTGGTACCTAGTGGTCATTTCCTAAGAGAGGAGGAAGTTGAAGTGAAGGAGAACACCTAAATATAAAAGACTACTTATAAACAAATGAGACATTGACTGCTTCTCTACGATTTTTTGGAAAGTTTGCTATCGGCGTATCTCCAATGATAAATACCTTACAATGATGCCAGCTTTCTGTAAGCAGAAATGCACAAAAGCAGCAAATCCGTTCTGCCAGGCAGACGGTAAAGTAACAAGAAATGGTTTTCCCCCCACACCACAGGGCATCATTTTGGTCCATGCATGTCCCCTCTCCAGCGCAGACCCTTGGAAAAGGTGCACGGCACAGCAGTAGAGCAGGAGGACGTTTGGCAATACAGAAGATCAGAACACAAATTTATTACTACGTTGGGAGCCTAGAGCTTAATTCAAACAATAAATAATTACACAGGCCTCTGACCAAGGCTCCTCAGTCCACATCCTGCCCCAGTTACTCTTTTTTAACATTTGGAAACCAGCTTGTCTAGGCAGAAAAAAATACTTTGGGATCATTCTTGCCAAGACCACCGAAACTGGAAAATGCCAAGAGCCTCCTCTGAATGGCTATGGCATCCATAAAAAGACTGGATGGGTTAGAGGGTGTTGTGTTTGGTCTACAGCTGAGCCCGAGCGGGTGCCCTGTCACAATGGTAACCTCACGCCATTCATTAAGCCCACTAAGCTCCAGCCAGCATCTCCAATCGCCTCCAGGACACCCTGGCAAACAGGTCCCAGCTCACCTTTTCCACCTGAGCCACCCCACCAACGGGGAGCCTGAGCGAGGAGCCCCGGTCGGGATGCGCCGGGTGAATGGGAAGAACCGAGCAAAACCAAAGCCAGGCTTCGTTTTGCAGCCATCGCTCAGGCCTTTCCCCCGTCTCCAGAGGGGTGGAGCAGATGTTCCTGCCTCTGTGGGAGGGAACTAATTCCAGACCTGCAGCTTAAGCCAAGACAATTTTGGTATCTAACTCCGTATCTCCAGTGACAGAAGGAACCGCTTACCACGCAGACCTAGTTTTAAAAGTAAAGATATATGGACGGCCCTCAGAATTTATGCAGAAGTTTGATGGGGTTACAAGTTATGCCCACTGACACATTTCCAAGCAAAGAAATACCAGGGACTAACGCTTAGGCATTATACAGTATATGGCTAAAACACTGTTCTCACTTCCATCCCATTGGCGGGGTTGTGTGATTAATCATTTCCAAGGCAATATTCTGCCTATTGATCAGGGCCCCATTCTGGAAGGAATGGACTCAGACGGACATAAAATTCATTTTACAGTGTATACATACACATTCACTTGCAACAAAAGAGCCACATATAGTCCCCCTTTTACCAGTAAAATCCAGCTGGCTTCTGTGGTATCGCACCAGCATAAGTGAGGTGACAGTCTGGCCGCAAACCCTCAATTCCACCAACTCCCATATTGTGCTGGTACAAAGACGAAGCTGCTGCAGAGGCCGAGCAGAGAGTGCCCAGATCCTGCCTTCTTTGCTCAGACTTCACCTCACTGACTGTAATGGAAATATTACCTTAATTCATGACAGCACCTACGCTAAGAGTGCTTCTGTACACATCTTACTTGCCAATTTTTTTTTTTTTTCCTTGGGGGTGAGAAAGAAGATGTAATTAATTTTTTTTTAAATAGGAAAAAAAATCCACATCCTCTTATTCTGAAACAGACAGCTTAGAGACACAGAACAGCCTTTTTTTGCCACCCCCCCAACCCCTTGCTCTGCACACCACCCCAGCTCCACCCTTGTTTAAAGATTAGCTGTCGATCTAAAGACTGACTCTGCTGTCCCTAAGGCCAGACATTCTTTGGATTTGGTTACTACATCAAGGTGCATTTGTGCTTCTAAATGGGCAGCTGTACTGTAAATGGAACACAAAGGAGCAAAATTCAGCCTGTTCCAGCACGGGTCCAAAGCCCAGCGAGTCTGCGCTGCCGTAGCCTTTTGTTTCAAATGCAGAGAGATAAACTCCAGCCTTTTTTCCATGACGGTTATAATGCAGAATATGAAAAACTCTTGGGATGGTTTAAGCTGCAGGGTATTCTCCCAGAGTTCTGTCCAAGAATAATCTAGTAAAAATGTGGACAGAGAACCATCGACCTCTGCTTTCCCCCGAACATATGCAGCTCTGATCAGTCTGGTATTTCAAGAAAAACAAGGTCCTGAACCCTAATCCTCAGACACATAACAAAGCGCACTTCACAGCTGTGATGCACAGCTACTATCAGCTCCGAGGCCTGAGTGGGTCCCAAGACAATGCCTCCTTTATCACCCAGAGGACAAATATCTAGACAGCAATATTTTCTGCTTGAATGCTTCAAGCATCTCTCGCAACTCCTGACTGAAAGAGAAAACTGAGCTGAGAGTGTTTGCTGAGTGATTATTTTAATTTACTACTTGATGTAAATCTAAATGAACTGACATCCAGCCTGAGATGGACAGAAAACAATCATTGCGAAAAACGAAAGAAGGCTAATATTACAATATCATTCGAGTAGCGCAGGTTTAGGCAACTTTAGCAGTGGCAATGTAATAGATAGTGAAGCAGGGTTTGCATTTCCTTTTCTTCACTCAATTACCATAATAAGGTCTGTAATTTTAGGGCTGTTTATTTATCAGGCGACGATAACAAAGACGCTTAGAACACGGTGTCTGAATGCAACAGTACAAAGCATCGCAGTGTAAGCCCTCGTGTGCAGAGGGATTGCTGATTCTCACACACCTGGTTATCCCTGTGTACGTGTGTTCAGAAGCAACAGTACTTCCCTTTTGTTAATTGCTAAAATGGCACGCGTTTTGCATCCGGCTTCAGGCAGAGTAAGGGAAAGGGGTAGGAACAGCAGAAAACTTCCTGGTAAAGTTCTCTAGTGCTTTAAAAACCTGTCAAGTCACTCTGCCGAGCTTTCTCAGATGAACAATAGGTTTGGGACCTGGCCTGCCTGCACCGGGGAGTCTGTCACTGCTGCTCTCTGATCCGGGTTTCCAACGTTTGATGGCTGCGCAGTGTCACACAACAGCTGGAGGAGACGCGCCCCGGCTGAGCGCCTGAGATGGAGGGGGGAAAAAAACCCGACAAACAGAAAGCAAAACAAGAGATTTCTTTGTGAGGCAGACGCACGCATCTGGGCTCTGCCAGAGCGAGACGTGTCACCTTGCAGCATGGCCTGTGGTGCCCTACACGGAGACAAACAGATATTAGTGCCCCACGGGCCCCCCCTCCATCCCAAACTAGGACCAGGGAGAAGCGGCAGCACATGGAATGCAACCCCAGAGGAATGCACCCCCAAGGCCGACTGAATGCACCTGGGGCAACTCTTCATTCCACCCGAAGATGATTGTATTGGGTTTTGGGGAATTTGTGGCTGGAAAGACTGATCCACACACATAATTTCTTGCACGTTGCCTTAAAAGTATGCACCTGATCTGAAACAAAACTCGCAACGTAATGTTCCGGTTTGCATATACCACAGATAGATGGAAAAGCTCATAATTGAGTAAGAATAAAAAGAGCTGAATAAAGATGAAACTCGATGGGTTTCTAAGACTGCTGTTCGACAGCCTCGAGCTCTTGGAAGAACATCATGCCTTCCTATTAAATGATTTGAACCACTACCTTAAAGAAATCTCTGCAGTTCCTTCTTAAATTCTACAGGAGGCTCAAAAGCACGTCGGAAATATTTTTACTCTGTACCATAAGATGTTTTTCATCAGAGTAACATGCCTCTTAACCCATAGCCATATATTCAATTAAATTACATGGGCATATGTGTGTTTATTTACATAATGTGTAAATGTATAGCTGGGTATATATAAACAAAAGGCTTTCATAACACAGAGGAACACACATGGCGGTATAATTTGTGTATACGCACACTGTGTAACTGCAGCCGCTCATGTCAACACCATTCATCACCTGTATTCACCAAAATGGTGTCAGGACTGTTCTGCACGCTGCGTACAAGTTCACCACAATGATAATCTCCCTCCTCAATTAATTAAGGACAATTTAAATATTTTAAGTGAATTACATTAACATGACAAAACAGTAAAATTTAAATTGTGGAGCTGCGAACAGAAAACCCGCGACAAAGTCCCTCTTTCAACACAGCCACATAGAAAGATTTTACAAATTGACAGTATACATTATGCACAGCCTAACTGTGGACATTTTCTGTCAAGCACTTAAACAGAGAGACACAACAACGGCTCCAGTGTGAAAAAAGAATTATCTGTAGGGGACCAGTCCTCACTAAGGGCAACCTTGACAAGTCCAAGCATGCACCTGGATCAGCATTTAAAATAACTCTGCCATACCAAAGTTGTTCATCATGAAGCTCTGTCTAAATTATCGTGGGTTTGCAATGGACCTTCATTAACTGCCCTTTCCTATAAATACTAGTAAACCCACTAAAAAGAGTGGGTTTTTAAAATGCACCTGTTAAATATTGCAATATTGCTTCTCCAAGAGGCTTACAAATACATTGTATGAAATGTTACAGATGGATTTTTTTTTGTTTGTTTGTTAGTTTTGTGGGACTACTTACAGCAAATCTGAAATCTGCAAAATTCTGTAAGGAAGTTTTTAAGAAATCTGTCTTGTATTTATAGCCTTCCCATACAGCTACTAAGGATCTAGCGCGCTTTTCACTGATGAAGCGTCTGATTAACACATAGCATTATTGGGATTTGCAAATTAAAGGCTGGATCTTGCAACACTTGCGTGAGTCAGCCTTAATCACATGAGTAGTCCCCAGCAGGAGTAAATGTTGTGGGATCGGGCCCTTCCGAAATGAGCAGAGCTTCATTAGCCCCTTCACGTGATTTTATGAATATGCAAGCTCTAATGGAGTGGGATGATGTGGGTACCTACAAACTTGCGTTACTCCTGTGAGGACTGCCAGAGATCTCAAAGGGATCCGGGGCTTCCACAAATAAAATCAGATTATGGCAAGACTGGTTGATGCCATACAAAAAATAATAGAGATGAGAAGGTGACCTCTCCATTTTCCTCAGATTACTCCCTGACAATAGAATAAAACATCCTACAAATACTCATGCAGAGGCAGGCCAAACTTCTGTCGCTTCGCCTACGCCAAGCGTTCCTGTTCACACTGGAAGAAATGCGGTCCGTACCCATCAGTGTCTAAGAAAAATACTATTGCAGTTTAGCTGTAAAAAGAAGTGGACTGTGGACTTACCCAAGCCAGCTGCAAATGAGCCCCCCAGCAGGGTTAATGAGTTCCCTCCAGCTCTGGGCCACCAGCCGGGGCTGCTTTGGCCACCCCAGCTTGCGCAGGTGCCCCCGCGCTGGAGCTCGTGGTGCCTGCAGGACACGGAGCTCCGGCTGCCCAGCTCTGCTCGGGCAGGTGACGTGAGGCAGAGATGACTGTGACATCACAAAGAACGAGCAGAAACCGCTCGAAACCCCACTGGGCTGATGGACTCCTCAGAGGTGGGTTTCCTACCGATGACCCTTGTCATAAGAAGTGGGGGAACGAGCACCTTTTCCCCGAGAGAAGAGATCTTGCTTAGCCAGACAGCATTTCTTCTGGGTTGTCAACACTTTAATCTACACTGCATTTCCTGGTGGTAATTCTTAGCTGTAATTATGAAAACTATTGCAATTAGGTTATTCTAATTATGAAAATCTATTTCCTTTTAAAGATTTAAGAGCAACCATTTCTATGAAAAAGAACACATAAAAACACTGAAATCCTTTGAGTTCCTTCTCATGCCACAGAATTGGAGCACAATTTATCTAGATAAGTCTTAATTATAGCCTTTCCAGAAAGACAGTACTCTGTATAAATAAAAAGAAATATAATTGATAATGTAGTCAGGTGGTTCCAGGTTGTTTAAATAGACCATTAAGCTCAAAATGTCTAAAGTTAAATTAGACTGTGTTCTCTTTCACCTAGGGCTTTTGTAAGGCACAACTGGCATGTATAGTCTTGTCCACATTAATTTTTACTGCCACGGTCAAAAAGCAGCATAAGTCTGAAGCTTGTGTAGAATTTTCTGTCTTTATTTGACGTGATCATAGTAGCTGAATTAGCTCCCTTGGTGCAGAGAGTGAAAGGAGGTTAGTTGAGGGAAATAAGGAATTTTCAGAGGAAAGAAAAAGTTTGAGGGAAACATATGGTTTAAATGCTCTAGCCTATTTCAGATCAAGCTGAGAGAGTTGAGATCTGTTGGTTCAGAGATCCAGTTCACTGCACATTCCTACTGTGCCTGACTACTAATTGCATCCCATGTTTGTCAATCAAATATTTGCAATTAACGAAAATATTCCCTTAAGAGACATATAACAGAGGCTGCTAAGGATCCATTGCTTTGCTATTAGAGTCAGCTCAAAAAAAAAAAAAAAAAGAAGTCTTTAAAAATGTTCTGCTGCTGATGACACTGCCAGACACTTCCAGTCAAAACATTAACAAGCAGAATAGGTGGCATGGGGGCTTTTCAAAGAGATTTTTTTCAAAGAAGAAAAACTTTGATCTTACTGTTTCTGACCCATCCTCCACCTCTGATTCTTCAATCTACAAGTACATATAGTGGTTTAATTTCACTCAGTGCATAACTTGCCTAAGGATAAAAGTTGATCTAGATTTTTTTTATTTAACTCCAATTTAACTGATGCTCTAAAGCTGCCCTATCACTGCATAATACACACTCACACAAGGTTGCTGTGCAGAAACTGAAGAAAGCAGACTAAAATAATAAGACATGTACAGGGTTCAGAGGAAACATTAATTTGTAAATAGGCAGAAATGCCAGTAATTTGTTGGGAATTGAAGACCTTCTGTATGCAACAGTGAAGCTTAGCAGCTGTGCACTGCTGTTTTATAAATCAATATTACATCTGAAGGTGGTGTTTGAATGCTTGTATCATTGTGGTTTGAGTCAAACAAAGTTCTGTGATAAGAAATGATCAAACAAAACAAACAAAATCCCTTCCCTCTCTCATCGGATAAATTCCAAACATCATTCCACAAGAGGGATAGAAACATTCAAATCATCCACTTTTTTATAATTGCATAAACCCCTCAGTCACAGACAGATGATTGGATTGGTGATGGACTATTGTATTTGCAAAGACATGGATCATGCCAATGGAGAGCTCCTGCAAAATGATAATAGCGTGTGCATTTTCCGTGTGACCCAAGTGCTGAGCTTTAAACCCCATCCAAGCCAAAATGCAGCGGTCTGGTGTGAACATGACTGGGACCAGGGGACTCCAGCCTTCCACTTCCACCTCTAAAAATAATTCCTTCAGTGCCACGAGCAACCACTTATGCTCACTGCTGCAGTTTCTCCATCTAAATACAGAGGACAATACATAGCTAGCTACAGAAAAGAGCTCAGACTTAGGCCAAGTCTACCCAAGGAAAGATTTGCCAGCACAGCTCAGCAGGTACACCTTGATTAGCAGATCTGCCTCACGCTGATGCGGCCTGCACCTGTGAACGGAGTGTTTTTCCTGCCATCTACCAATTCTCCCATGCAAAATGAAGCTGAATCCCAGCAATGTTAATGATTTTCCCAGTCGAAAGTGATCTAAAATATTGTATGCCCCCACGAGTGACATGGCTTCATTTTCTCAAAGGCTGTAAATAATCGTGAAATGTTCTGAAGACACAAAGGAGCTGCCCTCCCTTGCCACTTTTTTATCTTTATGAAACATTCCCTTAATTCAGTCTGTGGCTTCAAAACCTCAGCATCACAAAGCTATGTATTTGGGGCTGTAACACTTGCAGAGAATGGGTGAAGAGGTAAGATACAGCACTTCTCATCACCCACCAAGCCCAGTTTCTGGAACCTCAGGAAAGAACAGGAGTTGGGTGAGTGGTGTCTGCAAAGAAACATCCTGAGAGCCATCTGCGGGCCACGGGTACCCTGCCCAGCTCCGCTCACCGACCGCAGAGCACGCAACGTTGCCACATTGGGCATTCTGAGTCAAGGGGCAACCTGGTGGTCACAAAATCGTAACTCCAGAGCAAACAAACATCAACCAGCAGCCCCGCCTTTGGGCTCCACGAAAGATTTAGCAACACCCTTATTGTCTGACTTATTACGAAAGGAAACAAATTAATCACTGCGACTGCTGTAGGCACATCCCCAGCCTGGTGACCAGTGAGAGACTTCCCCACTGTAGCTGAATAAAGACTCGGATGCTTGGCTTTTGCATCCCCAGCTGCCCCCGTCCCCTCCGCGTGGCCGCTCGTCTGCTTCGCACCCGCCGCAGGTAAAGGAGGGCGGCAGAGCCGGGCGGCACACACAGCGACGAGAAGACAGAGACTAACTAGCTTGGAAATGGCTGGTGCTTGGGAGGTTTTTAATTGCAGACCTGTGTCGAAAAGCCCCATTCGTAAATACTCAGCTATCATTTTGCAGGGGGTTGTCAGATTGCAGAATTTTATCATCAAGTCTGAGGTGGGAAAAGAAGAGGAGGAGATGGAGGAGGAGGGTATTTTTGTTCCTGTCCTTCATTTCCTGATAAGGAGACACTTTTGATCCAAGAGAATTTATTTTCTTTCGTCTTGTCTTTTTTTTTTTTTTTTTTTAAATCTGGTAGCATAAATTTGTTTCACAAGATGCAGGTGTTTGAAATATTTAAGAAGTTCTCTGGTTTTGTATTCCTAGCCTCATTGATGAGAAAGCTTACACATCATGACATGGTGAGTTGAAGCAATGATTAAAAGGCTATTGCATATGCTCTTCCCAGCTGAGTTGTTTTTCTCGTTGTTGTTTTTGGAGCGCAGAGAAAGTGTCTGCAACAGTTGCTAATAAGCTCTTATGTGACTCTACTAACATCATGATCTGATCACCCCAGAAGTGCACGGTGGGAGCTGAGGAACCCAGTCTCAGCAATTTGACAAAAACATCCCTGACATATTTCAGCTACCAAAGAAAGTTTGTGACACTGAAAGGAAATTAAATTGTGTGTGGAGGGTTGAATAGGTACACGGGGCTTGTGTTTGTGTGCACATGAGATTTAAAGCCATGGGCAAGGCAGGGACATGTGTGTTTTCAAAGGCACAAATGGGAATTAGACACAACTTCCACTGACTTTCAATGGAAGAACTATCCTTTGTGGCTTTGAAATTCCCCCCCTTTATTTACCGTGCTTCAGCAAGAAACATTGCTGAAAACCTAAGAATGTTTTAAAAGGTATCATACATGGAGTATTGCTGCTTTAGGATACTAATCTAGAGGCATAAGACGAAACCACCCCAATATACTGATCTTTTTAATGTCATGGGTGTCCCAGGAAATCGGCTTGTAGTACCTCTTGCTCAGACCTTTGAATTTAGAGTGCTCTAAAAGTATAACTTGACCTGACAGTGGACCAGTTCAGGAATTTCCACCGGCCTACACTGGAGGGCACGACTAATTGTTATCCCCTCCTGGGCAAAGCGAACAGTGAGGGAAGAGCGGCGTAATTATATCTTACAGACTAACTCATGGATTCTCACGCATAAAACCAAACTGCATTGTCTCCTTGGCAGAAGGGGCAAGAGGCTGGTTCATTTAAGATCGACTCAGGCGGATGAACGTGGACCCATGTGTGCGCATTGAAGGAGCTGTACTAGGTGTGTGCTTATGTGCCATTTGGCTCTAATTTTGGTAAATGTAGTGGTAGCTGTTCAGTTCTTGTGTTAACGGTGTCGTGCTGTCTCTGCAGGATGACTGTGAGCAAACAGTCTGAAGATGTTTTAGCAGTGCATATAGCTGCATATATTTTCCATAAATAGGAGTTTATTCTTTGGCAGACAAGCTAGCATTAGAGCTGCAAAAACACAAGGAATATAGTAAGTGCTGGGAAAAAGAAAACCAAGCAGAGAGACAATCTGTGAAGCAGGAGAAATAAATAGAGACTGAAATGAAAGAAAAAGAGAAGAAAGGTGCGTGTGGGGAGATATGGACTAAAAAGCAAAGGTGAGATGGAAAGAGGAAGAAATGGTAAGCAAAAAAGAGAACTCAAGAAAAGTACTGAAAAAAAACTTCAGTACTGAAAAGTACTGAAAACAACAAGAGGAATCAGAAAACATTTTAACTATTTTTGAATTTGCTGCCACCGACGGTGCAGTGCAGATCCTGCGCCAGCTGCCTCAGTCCTTACCCTGTGTCAAGCAGACTGGTGGTGCTCGATCATCGACAGGGAACAACGGCGACTCTTTTTTGTCAGTAATTGGCGGGAGGTGCTGTTTGCCATCGTGTGGGTTCAGCGCAGCACCGGCGGGCAGAGCGGCAGCGGGGCCGGGGATACAGACTCTTGCTGTGAGCAGAGTCAGCGAATCACTACAAATCTCAGAGGCTTGTTAGCAAGAGATGGAGGAGAGAGCTTGTTCAGGCTTCTGGTAACAGAGCAGGGGTTTATATGGCTGCTCTGAAGCCCTGAACAAACAACCACTCCCAAGTGCCGCAACAGACCCCGACGGTTGGAGTGTTGCAGAGGACTTGCAAACAGTCTGTGTACACCTCGTTATGTGGCTCCTCTACGTTCTGAGCTTCCTCGGCTGCGGAAATGGCACAAATCCAGCAGCGATGTTTTGCAGACCACACTGCAGCATGTAGCTCTGGATACCCCAACTGGCTTTTTACCCAACTCTTTTTAAAAAGCAGTTGATTCCCAAGGCAATGGGACCAAGTACTTTTTTTTTTTTTAATTAACCTTCACCCGTAATAAGTAAAACGGACCTCTCTAAGCACCACTGGTTTCTTTTTTTCAATGAAGTAGAAAAAAACCAAAAACCACAAACCAAACAAACACACGAAAATCCACAAAACAAAGGTTTTAACAAAGGGGTGAAGGAGAGGGCAGCAAAGCAAATGTACACCTTTGCTTAAGCAAAAAGGAAACCTGACCATCTCAAGGTGCCTAGAGTGGAGCGGGCATGGACTGGCTCTGCCCATTCAAGAAAAAGAAAAAGACAGAAGGAAAAAAAAAATAGGTCATCTCATTCATAAATGTTCCCGGGGTTCTCTCTGCTTCCACAAAGTCCTGTTTAAATAAGCAGAGATGACAATAGCAATTTCTGCTTGAAAACAAAACTCTGAGCTCAACAACCAAAGACCAGCATAAACCCATTCTTTTCCTAAGCACGGATGAACTCAGCATAAATTAACGTAGGACACAACTTTCTGAAGCTTGGTTATTCCCTTGGGCAACAACTTTACCTCACATTAATTTACAGTTCAATGGCAATTTTATGGATACTTGAACTTTTATTACTGTATAACCTATACAACCAGAGTTGAACAGATTTTGCTAGTAGGATAAATGATCATTTGGTTGTAAAATGAGTTATTGGAATTGCCTTTTCAATACTTTACAGGCCAGACGGTCAGCAGCCGCTTGCTCTGACCACTCCGGTCTCCTGTGCCCGCACTCCGATCATCCCGGTTGCTCAGGCACTGTGCAAACATTGAAGCCTGGTTTCTCTGCCGCTAAAACGCAAATCCAAGTACTGCACCTGCTGGGCCATATTTCTTGTGGCTGAATCTGGCCCGGTACCCTTGGCACAAATCCCTAGAGATGGTGCAACACCCACCTTTCGGTAAAAAAATCTTCTAGTTAAGATTAGCACTTTCTAAAAGTCCCTTTGTTTAACCCTTACTCTTAGAAATGAACTTTGAACTCTCTGGAGTTACTAAAAAAAAGAAAAAGCCTGAAACAACCCCCCTCTTTTATAAACCGGCCCACTTCAGGTACCGGGTGGCCCAGCCGACATTTGTATCGGCACAGTCGGTGGTGGGACGCTGCAAATGAACGGCTGGGGTGGAAAAGCCTCTTCCAGAGCTCACTCAACTGTGGGGTCTCAGCACTAACCATTGTACAGCCTGGGTGAGATGAAGACACCGTGGAACAGGTGCATGAGCAGCTAAAATTATCTAATTTAGCACCTTTGATTTGAAATAACCTGAAAGAAAATGTTTGGGCGGAGATACTTAATGTCCATAATATTGTAAATTACTTTCCTTTTTCACATTCCCTTAATGGCTAATTACTTATTTTCAGAGTTCTGTATCTCATTGATACCCTTCCCCTACACGGTGCTCTCATAAAGCTCTTGGCTATTTCATCCACGCTGGTCACAGTGTCCCAGGATATGTCACTTTCTGGAATTTACCTTAATTCATGTTAAATACAGTCACAAAAATCACACTGTGGAAAACACAGCCATGCTAAACACTATTAATATGGGCAAATTTATCAGTTCCTTATTATTCTAGCTCAGAATATTTATCCTATGATTTCACTAGAGAATACGCTTATACTATGTAACAGCTACTGTAAAAACTGCTGCTTTTCACTGCTAGTTTAAAAATAGCACTATAGTATTTAAATAAACGTGTGGCAAATTATTTAAGATTGTGGGAAGGACAAAATCCAGTGCAGTGAAAAATGCCACTTTTCAAGACAGAAAACAGAACAAAATATTCATATTGCCTTAGTCAATATTTCACTTTTAGACAAAATTCACCTTGAAATCTAGCCATCAATTTCTAATAAGACCAGAATTGATTTTTTAAAAAATCTAGTAGTAATTTCATTTAAATCCAGTCTTTCTAAATCTGTAGCACTTCAGAAAATGTAACTGAATGGAAAAAGTCTCTTTTTTCAGCTTTAAATCCCATTTGCTGGGTACCTAAAATAATACAATATGTACCTTGAATTCAAGTGTGTGGCGATGTGTGCACGTGTACTCCTCGTGGGATCTTTTTAAGGATGCTGCCTGCGTAAATATTGTTGGTGCAAGATCACTGCTGTGGGGAAGGGGCTGCAGATTTTCAGCTGCAAGCTCTTTTTAAGAACTTGGGAGGTCCAGACGCAACAGTCAAAAGTAGGAAAGAGTTTGCACTTGAAGAGAATGGCTTTATGAAACCCTTCAAGTATTTAAGAATTAGAGCTACTAAACGCACGATCTATGACTTTTAAAGCTCTGATCTGCCTAATCTTTCTGCCCCTCTCCCCCAAAGGTATTAATAAAGCCCAAATTAAGTCATGCCAAATCCTCATTTTCCATCTGAGTTTGATGTTTCAAAGGTTATGCAGTTCTACCTTTGTTTTGACATACAAAAATGTCACCTTTGCTTGGAAATGTGCATATTCAGCAATAAAAGAGGAAATAAAGACTTCCTCTGTGCTGTGAGTTGTGTGTTACAGTCTGTCAGCAGTCAACAGGGGCAGATGTTAAACTCACCATCCTGTCTTAGAAGCTGTTCTTTATTTAATCAAATTCCTTGCTTCCCCATAAGGTATGTCTAAAACGGGAGGTCCATCATACCCATTAGCTACTTTCTCTAAAGGTACGATAACAATCTACCCTAGATTTACATGCATCCAAAAGTCACAAAAATAATTCCATCCCTAAACTGTGATCAACCTGAGCTGTGCAGACACATCAAGTGCATTGTCAACAGCCCCCCAGGCTTTGCCAGTGCTGGTGCCGAAGTCCTGCGGTGCCTGCGAGTGATAAACCCCACCAGGTAGCTCTGCCCACTGCCAAACCTGGTGCCAGAAGTTACGCCTTGGTAAAAAGGCAAATTCCCCAAGGAAACAGTATCTTTCATGAGACCAACTGGCACTGATCGAAGAAATAGAGAAACTCTGGGGGACAAAAGCCCTGTGCCAGATACAGCATAGAAGCAGCAATCTAGGGACTAAGTTCTTCTTTTGCTTCCTTTCAGACCTGAAGAATGACTTATGTTCCTGAAAGCTTTTTTTTTTCCTCCATAATTATTTTCATCGGTTTCATAAAACATTTCTCTTCACAGCTTATGGCATGACTACAGCCACAGAGTATAAGGGCCAAGCGGCATTTTACTATTCCCAATGAAATTAGTAGAGAAGCATCTTAATCTTTTGTAAGCCCAAGTTATTTCCATTCTACACACAGGTGGTGCCACTTCCCCACCGTTGCTTTTAACTATTTCAACAGAAAGAAAAGATCATAACATGGAGATGATAGAAGAGTCATTTCCATCAGTGAGTCCTCCAACAGCACCTTTGGACGGGGCAAGAAGAATCACTGAGCAGCAGCGATCAGACCCCAGGAGCTGGCCCTTCCAAAGGTCTTGCAGCTGAAGCTGGACTCCTCTTGCCTTCCTCCTCCCCAGCACGTCAGATACAGGATCAGCTCCTGAAAATACCACCCGAACCGTCCAGCTCCGAATGCTGATGAGCTGCGCTGGAGAGTGTTAAATTGAATCTGGCCAGCCTGTAAATCAGGATCCTACATTTCTCCTCTTGCTATTAATTTATTCAGTAGAGGAAGGCATTTCATACACTGAGTTTTAGCGTCTGTTATTTGATGGTAATCGATTAATTTTTAACTATCTTTCAGCCCTCTGATGTTCTATAAATAGCCTAAGCTAATAGAGACATTTCTTTACTAGGAACGCAGATTCACTGTGAGGTTATTTGAAAGAAAAGGAGTCTAGTACAGTATGTTTGTTCAATGTGTTATTAACTTGGAAAGGAAATTGAGCTATAGTGAACTACGTAGATCTGATTCTGACAGCTGCAAACAATTCATAGTGAAAATGACTCAGCCTAATTCACATTTTTAAATTCTTTTCTCCCTCACTTTCTTTTGCAGCCAGATAAAGGGTTCAAGATGACCTTGAATTGAAAACCCTGGATTTATCTTGGTGTACATTAGTACATCCAAAACTTCCTTACTGGGAAGCTGGTAAAATCAGGGAAAAACCCAAACGACAAAACATGTCGCCCTCCCCTCCTAGTTTAACGTGAGGTTTTCGGATCCTGAAAAAAAGAGGAGTAATGTGAATACAGATTGGATACACTCTGCAGTTCCTTATACGAGAGCGCTCAGAGCTTAATATCACGGATGGCAAATGTGGAGCTCATTTCATTTCCTAGCACCTTTCTGATGCTTTTTGGTGTACCTTCTCATGGTGCTTCAAACACTGCCCAGACAGTGCTGTGGGTGAGGAAATTCACTTTGGAGGGATGGCATAGACACAAACCCTCAATTGTGGTAGGAAACTCAGAAACATTAGTGGCCTCTTTTTTTTTTTTTTTTTTGGTAATTTACATTTTCCCTGTTAGTTCACCCTGAGATCCCAACGGCACAATTTACTAATTAATTACTATTATTAGCTAATGGCAGTGAAAACTGAAATTACTGCCTGCCTTAAGCATATCAAAATTGACAATAAATCTGTAGTCTGTGAATCACTTTCTTGCACAGGTCTGTTAACTGAACACCCAGAACAGTGGCTGGCTCGATGCTTTCCAGAAAATCATCTGGCACACGGGGCCGCGCAGCAGGACAGGGGATGGACATGGAGCTCCCGGGCACTGGGTACACAGGGCACTACCAGACTGGACATTTTGCTATTACGCTCCGTGAGAATTAAACTGCCGATGACGTCCACTCTGAGCGCAGATGTACGAGTTTGTGTCTGTATGCATGTGGGTGCCTATATAACAATTATTCCCTTTCCCCATCTGAAACAGTGGGTGGTCACTAATGTTAGACCAAAATCAATAGGTAGAGAAGAAACTGTTCACAAAAGCATGACAATGACTAGGTCACTCACTCAAAAAGGAAGTTAGCATCGTTACAAGAAGAAAACACTCAGAAGAGGGCTATAATTTAGTGCCTAGATACCACAGTGACTGGGAACTGCCAAGACAGATTAGGCAAAAATTAAGTTCGTTTAGACAGACAAAATGCGAGAGTCAGATCGAAGAAATCAGCTTCAATGTAGTGCAGGGAATACTCTCCCACCCTCAAAAAGTACACAAAAGAAAGCAAAAGAAGAAGCTGGCAGCCAAAATTACCAATGCAGTTCCATTTAACAAAAAATCAATATTACAATAAGATGTCAGTAATGAAAGAAAAACCACAGCAGTATCTCAATAAAGATTACAAATTACAAGATTATAAATGGAGAGCCACAGTCATTCTGGACAGACAGATACGACCACAGTACAGCTAAAGGCCAAATGATGGTTTAAGAAAAATGCCTACAGCTTTCAAGAAAGCCAATGGGAGAAGCAAACATGCATCTAAGGGCAGAATGTGGCTTTAGGACTTGCACATGAATAATTGTGGCAGGGGGATACAGAATATCCCAGAAATAAAAGACCTGCTCATTAGAAACCCATCCAGTCAAACCCACAGGGAGATCCTTAAGTAAAATCTCTGCCATTTGTTATTTTCAAGAAATCTGGTGCCAGTCTTGAGTTACTTTAAAGGCACAAAACCTGATTTTTAATAATAATAATGTATCTTTCATCTGAAGAGCTCTTAAGTAATCTACAGGCATTTGACAAAAGAGATTCACAATGCTCCAAAACCTGCTCCTGTGGACACCAGTGGTGAGGATCCCTCTCACCGAACAGACCATGAAACAAGTGAAAACAGGCGGCTTTTTTGGAAACAAGAAAAACCACAGCTCAGGAATATTGAAGTGACCGGTTCAAAGTCTTGCAGTCAGAAATAAAGGAATACAGGACTTCTGGGTTGTAATCAGCTCATTCAGCTCTCAGCTCATCTCAGCTCTTGTTCAAAAGCTGATTCAAACAAGACAAATAATACCAGAAAAAACCAACCAACCAAACAACACTATACTTTCATTCTGGCACATCCCGATCATCAAACCACTATATAAATAAAAAGCAGAATCTGCTGTGTAGAATTGAGACTCCTTTCTGTTTGTGCACTGTCATCCAAGCCCATGCTGAAGAGATGGTTGTTCATCCTTGTCCTCTATTTCATTAGATATACCACAGTAGTTTCACCGGACGGAGTGTTGCCAGCACTTTTATTTCTAAGTAGAAATATCGGAGAAAAACAAAACAAACCAGATCAGAGACTTAGGACAGATACTAAATGGAATCATGAGAGGGTATGGTGGAAATGACTGAGCTGAATATGTAGATAATACCTCCAGAGAAAGGCAGAAAGTGTAGGGATGCCATCAAGGCAGCACCGACTTAATACAGTTTGAGATACCGACCAGAGCTGGGAGAGGAAGCTTTAGCAACAGATCACAAAGAAAATATAGATTGAAGCCAATAAACTGCAGGAAAACTAAAATCAAAATGATAGGTGAAAGAAATGCATGTATCTGCATTGTGAGAAGTCCATTGAATTGAGCAAATGATACTCCTCCTAGGGGAATGATTCATTACCATATGGAAAAGACATTGCCTGCGATAAAGGATGGGGGAAAATCACTGAACAGCAGAATCTACCTACAGAAATTGAAAAAGAACATCCTTGTTGAATCATGGCAAAGGCATTTGAAAATTCCAACAGGCTTGACTAACGTAGATATGGAGGGGAGAAATAAAAGCATGCTAAAATATGTGATATCATGCCCACAAGCAAGGGTGAAGGTCGAATCAGTGAAAATTTAAAATGCGCTGAGAAACAAGCAGCATCAGCAAGAGTGGTGCCAGAAATGAACAGATTTTATTCATCTCTACTTCGGGACGAAAAAAGGGGAAAAAAACCGAAATACTGGAAGCCCTTTTTACTTGGGGGCTGTGTCTCCATGCCACTGACCTACTTATACTTCAAGCACTATGCGTGGAGAAAGGAGGAGACACACTAATGCTCAAGAAAAAGGTCTGATACCACAACAATATTGTACTACAACAGCGCACACAGTCTGGCTGCTCGGGGATTTATAAGCCAAGCACACAAATAGACAGTAATGAGTTACTCACCAGAGGCTGTCAGCAAAGTTGCTAATTAGTACAAATGGTAGTAGATTTTGTAATACTGTCCCCTGCTTTAGTGGGAACTGTTCCAAGACCACCTAAACTGTGTCTCACCAGATAAAAAAAACTTACTCCCCTTAGTCCAGTGTGGCATTTCTGAGGATTTTAAAGTGTCAGACAAAATCAGAGGCATAATGGAAACTCAGGTGCAAACTTAACCACCAGAAGTAACTGACTCACAACTGCATAATTCCTGATGAGACACCCCACGTGGAGAAAATAATTACTCCTCGCTCTCATCGCGCAAGACCTGATCCACCGATGTCAACAGAAGCCCTTGGATTGAATTTTGTAAGAACTGGGCCAAGTCCCAAGGTTGTGTGTGCCACTGCTGCTGTGGATAGCAATACACCTTGAGATAGCCAGCCTCCAAAACTGATCAAACCCTTCTGTTAGCCGGCACTTATAACACTGCCATTACGCATCCTGTGCAGATAAAACTACTAAAAAGGGCAATTAAATGGGACACAGTTTTAAAATTCTATCTTCAAACAGAGAATCACTTTATCTCAGAGGATCATGGTGACAAACTGTTGACATATTAAAGCCACTATTAAGAAATACGATGCTGAAAGGAAAAGAAGAAGAACTATTGATTGGTTATTACGGTTTAAATATTTTTCCTATTTAAGAATTGCAGCAAAACTACATTCCTGTTCCCTTTGCCAATGAATATGCAGAAAAAACAGCACATGAAATTTTAGTGAGTTTTTCTGGCACTACTTCCTTCAAAAAGAATCAGGTTTTAAAAACCACTGACCTGTCTAGCCATTGAGAATGCAAGACATTTTCTATTAAAATATGCCTTCCTATCAGCAGAAATATTTTCTGTAATATTTTCTACTGTAAAAAGGCCTAGGAAATTAAAGTAGATCAAAAATATTTAACATGTATTAAAAAAACCATTTAGACAAGAAAGGTCAGTAATCGAAAGGTGTGATACCTACAATCGGAGCCAAGTTACAAAACAGGTTTGCCACTTATAGCCAAGTCAAACAACACACAATTAAGGTTAACTTGGCTCTGCTGGTGTATATAAACCCACACAGGAGGATGGGGGGGCTAAGACAGTTTGAGCAGTGTCTGATTTACCTTGGCCATTTGCGTGACTGTTTTGTAGACGGGCTCTGTTTGTAGACATCACACCTTTTCACCCATTCTTCACACTTGGCATATTAACACATCCTCAATGTTTGCCCCAAACTTCATATTTTGTTTAGAAAAAATAATTGTCAAGAGTCCATCTGTAGGAGAATAGAAAAAAAAAAAGCCGTCCTGTTCCATCAACGAACGTGTGAATTCCTGTGTGTCACAAATTCAAAGAACGAATTCATCGTGACCCTCTCTTGCAGAGGGTTAGAGGAGTTGGGAAATGAGGCGGAGGCTTCGCCACCTGTAGATCACCCATTCAAACACAGCTGGACAGGCCATCATGAAAAATTGCGATTGTGAGATGGTGGCAAGATATGAAAGGATGGCAACAAAACGTCTATCAAAATATTTTTCAGCAGTTCAGATGTTTTACTAGGGGAAAAAGTTCACCCAGAAATGGTGTGTTTCTACCAGGAATTTATCCATACTGTAAAAAATGAATACATTTCAGTTCCATTCCCCTCTCAAAGTAAATGGGTATATTTTATACTGGGGTAATTCAGTCCCATGGTATCTCACAGTCGCATTATGTGCCAGTTCTCTCTACCAGCTCTGCTCCCCTGACCGAAAACATCGTGCAGTGCCCCCACACACGGACCTCCAGATTCACAAATGCCTGGCTGAGGAATTTCAGCCTGAAATGTGCCCAGGGCAAAGAGCAATGAGCTACAGCTCTTGTAGTCTTGTAGTAACCAGGAATAACACACTTTTTTGTCTCTGCTCAGTGACTTCAGTGCATCTCAGGCTCCTAAATGCTTTTATGGATCCAGGCCAAAACATATTCAGTAATAGATACTGAAACAAATTATTTCATGTGCCAGTTTCGTAGGTTAATTCACATCAGTGAGAAAACAGTTCTGATTGAAGGGCGGAGTGATTTTTAAAAATTTGATTCATACAGAAGTGTTAACAGACTTTTGCTTATACCCACAATTGCCGAACAGAATAGAATCAGTGGAAATGTTATTTCCAACTTCTGTGGTGTAAATAAAACCTCCTCTCTCTGACTCACATAGTGAGTCATTTTTGTCTGTACGTATTTATGTTGAGGGGGCATATAACTTTGTGCTCTGAGCATTCTTCTCATGGAGAGCTTCTTGTGTCTCAGATTCTCTGTTGCTCTTGTTTTTTGTGGACTCTTAAAAGCTCTATCACCAGTGATCTCCCTCTCGTTTACTGTAACCTCAGCCTACTTGTTCAGCTTGCTGGCACGAGTGAAAAAAGATATGAAGTTGTATCAGTTACAGTGTTGGCATATTATAGGGCATTATATACAAAACGATAAAATAAGCATGAAAGGCTGCCTTAGAGCAGCAACACCTAGGCAAATTTACACCTTGTGTGCACAATAACTCTAGGGCCTCTTCAATTCAGCTGAAAAAGTCTGAACATATCTTTTTAAGGACCTTTCAGTTCATGGCTTTTATAAAACCGTCATCGTTTACGCCAAGAATGGCTGGTAAAGCCACATGTAAAGGCAAAAGGCTGCTTAGCCCTCATGACAGAGAAAGGAATGGAAACTAAAATCAGCCACGTCCCTGTGTGTTGTCTCTATTTTTAGCCTTTCTTCTGAGAGTCCTGTGAGACAAAGTGAGATGTGATATACTTAAGGGAAACAAAGCTGGGGAGCAGGTGAGACTGCAGCCCTCCCTGTCCCTGCGGGTGTGTGCCAAGACACGCTGGGCCACTGCAGCCCCTCAACATCAGCGAGCTTGAGAGTCTGACCTCAGAACATACCCACCCCGTAAGTGCCACAAGCTGAACTGGTTTGGGACAATTCCACAAGAGCTGTTTTCAAAAGACAAAGAAGAGGAAAAGTCACTACGGTGTCCACATCCTTCTCTTTGTTGTGAATAGCTCGGGAAGCACCTCCCGCTGCTTTGCCCTGGCTCAGGCGCCCCTGCACCCTCCGACGGGGCTGGGTGCTGCCCGGGTTTGTGCGCCCGTCTCCACAGGGCGACCAAAAATGATCCGGGCCTAGAAAGGAGGGGCCAAAAATGACTGACTGATTTTTGCTCATCTCTACTGCACAGCGTTGTTTTCGTCCTTAAAATATCTTGAATGCTAAATGAGACAAGATTCTAATGGGGAAGAAAAAAAATCATATGTAGTCAGGTGCGTATGAATAAACATATATCATAATTACATACAGGAGAGAGCCTAGATTAACAGTTTTAAAATATAATATTATATATATATGCAAAACAAAACTATGTGTATATACACAAGAGACTTGGTTTGTGGAGAGTATACTTCCAAATCCAATAGTTACCTAAGACAACAGAGAGTTATGCTAGTTTCTTAATTCTGGTAGATTATTATAAGCAAATTTTTTTGCCCCTGTGAAATAAATGCAGCCAGTGGAGGTTTTAAACAAGTTGGCCTTATTTGCCAAACAAATCAAATGCTCAAAAAGATTATGGACATGAGGAGACAATGATTTTTCTGTTTATTGATTCTCTGTATGGAAAAAATTAAATAGTAGGTGTTAGATTAATACCACATGTACTGGCTCACACATAACACATCGGAAAGGGATGTGAATACTTTTTTTGTGTTTCACCCCACGTAGCGTACCCAGCTTTTCCCATGGCTTGTATGAGAAAAGCAACGTGTTTCAGTAGGCACAGCTCTTTATAATTCAACACGGTAGATCAGACAACAGCAGAATATCCGACACACACCAATAAAGCAGCTAGCAGGTGTCGTCTTGGAATTTCTTAAGTGTTCTTAGCAAAGCAGGTGGCCACAGGAAGAAGGCAATTTACGTATCAGTTATAGCGTTACACCTGTTTGCAAATGCTGATACAGTCGCTTACCTCGAGCACTGAGCCAATGGGAAGCTCAGGTACAGTAGTGACTAACCGATAATTAAAGAAACCTTTAGGAATACCATAAAATATCTGGCACAGGATTCTCTCATCCGCTTAGCAAAGGCTGTTCTGCCGTGCACTTGTCATACTGCTCTGCTAGTTTTCATCACCATTAAGACGGCGTATCTGCGTGAATCGGGGGTTCGGTTGCGATTTTCAGCACACTGGCTGTGTTTTATTGTTGTCTGATGGCTCCTTCTTTAGTCTGCAGAGGGGATCACTCTATTACTGTGGTTTAGACGGCTCACAGGTTGGCCCTTGCCCCTCTCTTTCATAAAGTAAGTATAATTAGATGATAATGCCCCTCTTGTCAAAACTTACCGCTTATTTAAGCCTGCAGTAATAATTTCAATTTATTAAAGATTTATTCCGATAACATTATTATCGCTGTTTATTCAAACGGACATTCTTTTTTCTCTCTCTCTTTTTTTTAATGTCCAGAGGAACAAAAGACATAATTCCTGCAAACAGATGTAACAAACCTGTCAAGTTCTCAAATGGTTAAGCTGAGCATTTTACTTGGAAAGGCTGACAAATTTTCTTCACTTCAAAATATCATTAACACCAATAACACATTTGCCCAAGCCTATTTCTAAGTTGTAAAAAAAGATTGCTACAGATTAAGACCCTTGATATAATGCTATAAGCTCCTAACAATGGTATCTTTTATAGTGAAGAGCAACTGCAGACACAAATTGCCCCCTTTCCTGCACCTTTTTCACAAAAATCAATATTAAAGTAGTAGCTGCCTTAACTCTCCCATAGACTATATGAGAAAAAACCACAGCCACGCTTAGGACAGTTTAGGTCAATAAAGAATCAATACTGTGGTTGAATCTGTAGAAAGATAAAAGACTTAGAACTCACTACAGTGTGCCCTATTGTTTCTCTCTATTTTGAAAAGAAGCTGAAGTGCCTCACTTTTCTCTCTCTTTTTTTTTTTTAAAAAAACGAACCTAGCAATGAATTTAGTGTTTGCAGAAAGCGAGGGAGGTCACTGGAGGCTGCATGTGGCTTCAGCGTCTGCAGACAAGGGGTCTGATCTTGTTCACCCACACCTCCCATTTAGGTCAAGGGGAGTCTGGGGAGCAAGAAGAATGCGGCCCCGGGCCCCAAGCGGGCTGGAAACCAAAACACCGAACACGCTTCCATCAAGCCCAACTCATTTATTAACTATGGGGAGACTACCCATAGAAAGTCAGGAGTGGAAGGGGTTCTTATCATGATTTCTAGCTCCCTGTCCATTAGGAAGAAGAAAAGGTTCCCTGATGTATTTGGCAATTGCCAGACACATAGAGCCCACTCTCAGCTGAAGTCAAGCTCACCTTCCACATTTCATCTGGTGATTTTGATCACATTTGAACCTTCCATGAAAAAACACGGGTTCAGAGGCAAATAAATATCTCAACAGACACCCAAGCTTACACACACACGCACATACGCCTGCACACGTGGTTTGGATTTGTTTGCCTCTGCTCTACCCCTTTCCAGTGCACTGTGTTTCCTTCATAAGCCTGAGAACTGCAACTATATACCTGTCTGGAGAGTAAGTGAACACGAAAAAATATTGGTTTGTGTGGACTGGGGAGTTCAGATAAAAACAATTTATGAGCCCAAAACTTCCAAATTCTTTACCTGAACATGCACTTCGTTATGCTGCAAGGGGCAGCGTCTAACACTTCGCAGCTTACGGCAATAGCTCCTGCTTGCAAAGGCTCAGAGAAAATCTAGATAAAGCTGGAACTACAGCTCTTTACAAAAATTGGTAAGGAAGTGGGTAGCAACAGAAAAGACAGACACAGTTTGAAATGCATTTCTCTGTTGAGAGAAATGGCTGCATTCTTGAACTGCCGGGGCTCTCCAGTTCAGAGGGAATTCTCCTGCCCCTGCTCTGCAGTTTAGTTATGATTAGAAAAAAACAAACGTGTGTTTCTAACATTGTAGACTGAAGTGTTCAGACCTCTAAGATGCACTGATGAATAGTTAACAGTAACCCAAGTAGTTTACATAAAGAGTAAATGCAATTGTTCTATTCAGCATTAACAGGATTTTTTTTTGCTAAATAATTTGTTATTAATAATAATTAATATTATTATCAGGGTAAAATTCTCTTTTATTATATTATCTGTCTTCTTTTCTACAGCACAAGATCTTCTAATCATCCTGACCTTCCTCTCTCCCCCTGCAAATACTGGAAACGTGGCAATGAGTGGCAGTAAACGCACAAGCACGTCAACCTTGGCAGACTGAGAAATGAGTTTCTGAGATGCTCCCGGTTTGGAGAAGTACTTCACATCACCTAGAAGACTGAAAACATCCACTCTTTGCTCTAACGCAAGCACAGTGACAGGGAAAGAAGCTATGTAAATAAGAAAATAAAGAGTGTCTTCCGGGTAGAAATCTCCACGGTTTTAGCAGGACCTTGTTGAGGTCCAACACAGCATTCAGCAAAAGTTGCCTTGAACATTCACCACTGGCATTCTCAGAAACAAACAGCAAAATTGCAGAAGTTCAACCATTTCACCTCCAAAGCCTTAGAATTTTTTTCTATTCAAAATTCACTCTTCCTCTGCCTTTTGTACCTAAACAGTGTTTTCTTTTATTATTCTGCCATCTCCTTCCAATGCCCTCTCCTCCCACCTGAAGTTGCTGCTCCTCTCTTTTCCCAGCCCTGGCTATACTTCTCATCCCCACTGACTATCCTGGTGTCTCAAAAAGTTCTGGAAAGGGACATGAGCTGGGAGGTCTCCTACAGATTGGAGACGTATCACAGCTTCACAAAGGGTTTCAAACGAGTCAGACTTTGTGAGGAAAGAAAAGCAAAGTGCATTGACCTCTTTCAGTCTAATGACACAGAGATACATTCACTCAGCAAACAGCAGGTGTGGGTTAAGGTTTTAAGGCCCTCCAGTTGATTGTTACCACCTATCTGCTGGTAACTGAAATGGCCAGTGAAAGCAGGTTGTTGGGTTCTGTGCAGAGGCAGCTTAGGGAGCTACCGGCCGCTCACCCACTGCCTTCCTGCTCCAGTTTGTTCCCAACAAGGTGTGCGCCCTCGTTATGGCTGAGGTTTGGTATCGGGTCAAAGTATTGCCTCGGTTCTGAAAAGACTCTTATTTTCCTAAACTTGCCACTAACTCACTTTATCAAAAACGCCCCAGACAAACACGGTACTGACTCATTTCAGCCTTAGAGAGCAGCTCAAACAGCTTGCTCGACAAGAGAGTAGGCTCTGAGTAATCTCCTCCATTAGTTACTCAGTCAGCAGGTGAACAACGCCAGGACTAACCCCACTCTCACGGACTTGAGCATTACAGGGTCAAGCGCAATATCATTATCTTTTGGTTTGATTTACACTAAATTATAAAATCAGGGCTTTAAATTAAATAGTGTGCAAACATCAAGAACTTAACAGTTAATTTTTCCTGTATCTTCAACAAGGTTTCTTACACTACCCCTTTTCAATTAACATCTTTTTGAGTCAGTTCCTGAGATGCACCTCTATGATTTATGTGCTGGTATACAGGGCGTGCTAAAAGTCTGATCCCTATTACAGCCTGTAAGACAAAAATAATTCTAGACTTACTTGATTTTTGTAAAAGGCAGAAACAACAAAAATTAATCTTTACACAAACAACCCGAGGGAGCATTTAGTGGGACTTTTCAATCTATTCATGATCTGTAATTCCCAGCCCCCAAAGTTTCCATGTTACAGCTTAATATCTAGGGACTCCATATGTTGAGGGAACACAGCAGAACCAAAATGAGCTGAAAAAAGAATGCATTCGATTCAAACATGGGATCGAACAGTACCCAAGGAGCCCTTGCTTCATTTTCTCTACCTGGAACCATGGGACAGTGCAGCCATCTCAGCCTCATTCAAGTGTGACATTTCTTTTGAATATGACAGTGGTGGCGACCTTGTCATTAACTGATGCTGCTAGCAACATTTCAGCTTTCATAATTCAGTTAATTTTCAAGCCACTGGTTACTGAACCCCCAATATGATTTCAATATAATTAAACCATATTAAAATATAATAATAATAAAAATTCAGCCCACCTTCCGATCAAATACAAGTCAAGGTTTGACACGAACTCACTAAAGCAAGGAAGTTTTCAGTTATGGTTTAAGCAGCATCTTTAACTTCTTGTTGTCATGCCTGACACAAGAACCCCTGTTATTCTGTAGCTTCTTGCTCTGGCTGAGGCACAGACAGAAAATGTTCAGCCGTAATGCCAAGGAGTTACGGCTGAATCTTTTGCTGCAGTTGTGTTACAAGCATAAGGAAGAGCTCAGCAAAGCCAGGCTTATTTCCCTCCTATACCCACACCATCAATCTGGGAGGGCAGGTAAAGCCCCATTTGGCCTGTGTGCAGCCTCTGGGCTGGAAACACCTGTTTCTGCAAGGTGACACCTCGCACTGCTGGTGACAGTGTCCTGTGTGAGTAGAGGGAGTCATATGCCATGAGCCAATTTTTCTGTGCTGCTAGAACCTCCTCAGAGACCAACGTGCTCCTTGGATTGGTTCCTTCTGAAGGAGCACAGAGGAGACAGGCTTCTGGGAGCAAAATCTGCCTCCAGAATTCTTCTAGGCACCAAGATGGTAGACGGTCAGATGGAAGTGCTTCCCACAGGGTGGCGAAGCGTCCAGGGGCAGCCTGCCGCTGCCCAGCACTGGGCCTGCCCGTACAGAAGCGGGTCCACATGTGCACGTGCCGATGGCTGCGGAGCAACATGCGCGGCTGCAAAACCGAGGGGGGAGCGCATTGCTTATGCCTTTGAAAACCTGATCCTAATCTCTTTTTTTTTCATATGAATCCTGTGCTAAGCACACTTAAGTTCCTGTCTTTCTCTCTGCATTTTTTTTCCTCTGCTATTGGCAACAACCACCAGAAACCTGAGAAGGTTGCTAATTTCCTGGTGGATTTGCCCTATCCTGCTTGGCAAGACTACTCATTCTTCCCTTTCATTTTGTTTCCCAGAATCACCAACTTTCTGCATGTGTGCACTTCGTGCACTTTGCAAAGCAAATGTTGATGTCGCCGCCTTTCCTTCATGGCCTTCTCCACCTACCATCACCATGCTCCCTTCCTTCCCTGTGCTTGGCTGGGAACATATTGCAAGCTGTGAATTCAGTAGGGATCCTTTACAGATGCTCAGCAGCAAAACAGTAAAGTTAAAATTCATCCAAGAAAGGAGGGCAAGAGAAACAACAGCTTTGCTGATGCCATCGGTGCTCTGCAAGGTAGCAGGAGCGGAGGAGCTGGTCTCAGGTGTCCCTCTCCTCTCAGCTTGCCATTCATTTAAAGTCTTTCAAACAAACCCAGGTTTCAGTCATTCTACCTCCTCCTCTTCTTGAGAAATAAACCTCAAAAAGAAACTTGCACAAGGAAAATCTGAGGGCCTGCAAATTCAGTCCTCTGCAAGTTGTGGAGTGATGTTAATATTAAATGCATTTCATTCCTGTCCTCTGCCTGAAGTTCTGCAGCAGTTACAGTTGCACCTGAGACCTCAGAAAGGACAAGAGAGTTATTTTTTGATTGCTAAAACAAACTTACTTTTCCAGCAACTTTGCATGCCAAGCTTCAGTTCTTTGGGGCCAGGCAATACCTGACCCTTGTAACAACAGATTTGAAAGGCAATCCAGCCATGCCTTTAATTACACTGCTGTTAGCAGATGCATTTCAGCAACACACACAAGGAGACAGAAATTGCAGAACAAGGAGTTGGATTCAATCTAGAAGAAGACGTGAGAGTTTCAATTAACACAATCCTGCATGATTTAGGAAAAATATTCAGGAGTGGTATTTATTTAGCCTGCAGCCAAAGTCCATTACTGAGAATTACTCTTAATTAGAGTTGTGTGAGGTTGGGAATATCCACTCCTGTCATGATTCTTTCACCTACCAGAAGAACTACCAAGCTTGCTGTGCCTCTGGCATTTCTAGGCTGGTTAGAAGAACAGCTAATGATAAAAGCATTATTTTAAACAAGATAATCTAATCAGTAACACATAGAAAAAAAATATTTGTTTTATTTGTGCTTTTAATCTGACATCCACAGCACCATCAAAGCAGCTCTGTCTAAACTATTGCCCAGAAAAACTGTGTGAGAACAAGGTTTACCAAACACTAAACCACTCTTAAACAAATGCATGTTCTGTTTCCAGTTTTTCTGTCATTAATTGCTAGGACAAGACCAAAAGATTTCAAATTTGGTTCAGATGAGCTCAGGAAATATCAGTATTTATTTGAGACTCTTGGACATATAAAATGTGGCTTGTTTGCAGTTCTTTTTTCACTACCTGTTTCTTACTGGTTCAAATATCCCTGCTTCCAGTGGCAGGATCTCACAGGAGACAGCCAGGACGAAAAAACGCGAACACGAAATAAAGGAAAAGACTGAAAGTTCAACAAACTTAAACTCCTCAGAAGAGGCTTGGTTTAAGCCTAACGGGAGCTTGAGTCATTTCATCTGTTCCTAATTGCTTTGCTCCCTCCTGGTGAGAGCTGAGAGCCATTGTCATGTCAAAGGATGGAAACAGGCCAAAAATTCAAAGCTAGTCACTACAGCATTACCAGAAGACGACGAAGCAGTTGCAACCCAAACCACGATATACCTTTTGCAGCTACCCATCCAATTAAACATGCAGATACACAGTCCAGATCTATAACTTTTGGTATTGATTCAAACTCTTTTTTCATTTCACAGGTTTTTGGACATGTGAGCCACTCAAGACACCACCAGAAGACCCTGCAAGAAGCCACATGGTTTCGTGGAGCTGAGTAAATACTGAAGGCACACAGAGCCCTACAGGACAAGACAAAATGATATTCATGTGAATGATTTTTCTTTTTTTTTTTTTCTAATCACAGATTCAAGTCCTGCAGAAAATTTAAGGAGTAATCAGACTTTAAGCAAGGTAGAGCCAGGAGCCTTGAGTCTTATTAAACAAAACCAATCAGAGTATCCACATTTTTGTAGTCCTACTGTGAAGTTCCAATAAACTTTACCCAAAAAACTCCATAACAGTCCTTACCCAGCTTCATGGAAAATGAGAAGTGGTTCCAGAGGCTGGCTGACTATTTAATACCTCTTGTAGTAGTTAAAAAGGTCACTTTCTTCTTCTCTCTCACACTTTTTTTTTTCTAACTTTTACTGCAAAACCATTAAAGAAAGAACTAGTTCTAGTAATAAAAGGTAGCTATATTCCCAGAGGGAGAAGGGGAATGGTGGTTCCTGTGTACCCTTAGCGCTCTTGGCAGGGGTACTTATAAAGAAGGTGAAGGTCACAGGGAAGAGAACAGAGTATTTTCTGTTCAGTGGAAAACAGAAACTTCCAAATGTGAAAGGGAATTTTAGCAAGTTTTATTTCCTTCTTTTACGGCCCTGACATCATATTTCTCCACAGTGACATCAGGGCTTTAAATTAACAGATTCCAATGACACCAGTGCATCACAAGCCTTACAAAGAAACAGCATTTGGTGTTTCTGATGAAGCCTGGGTCCCAAAAAGCAGATCTTCCTGTTTAGCCGAGTTCTTACGTGTTTATAAACTCCTGTTCGAACCTTGTGAATAACATCTTGCTAATTTGCCCAGGGCCGGGAGGGTACCTTTGAAGGCTGGAAGTTACAAATACAATAGTAAAAAATACACAGCTGGGTTCAACTGAGAAAACTTTATTTTTCCATTACTCCATTTCTGCCTCCTCACCCAAATCCACCAGCCACACCAAGGAGGAATACCTACTGGGACCACTCCACCAAGCGACTCAGGAAAGCTGTATACTTACTAATGCTTTCAGGAGAACATGTTTTCTGAACTGCATCATCGAACTTCAAAGGCAGCTCAACAGTTGTACAGCATGAGCCTTGGTTTCAACCAGATTCACCCTGCTGAAATGGAGAGCGGGATTTGGCCTGCTTCTGTTTGAAAGAGATCGTTTTAATGATGGCAATTCGTTAGTCTCTGATGCTTGCTAGTGAAAAGATGCAATTGCCATTCCCAGTTTAAGAGAGAAGGAGCCAGAGGCAGGAGAGAGCTCCAAAGAGCTGCAATTCCCTCTCTCAGCGGCCGGGCTGTGATTCTGTCTGGCAGGGCGCTCTGGGGAAGCAGTTTTCACCACAGCCCTCAGCTCCCACGGGGGCCTGGAGAGCTGCAAGCCACTTTTCCCCAAACTCCTGTACCCTTTCTGGACTATTTATTCAACAGCAAGAGACAAAGCCGCACATTTTGCAGCACGGAGGTCATAAACCATTGAGAGGCTGGAGAGGCTTTTTGCAGCTCATGCTGGTGGAAAACCCTCTGTCCCCGCACCCCAAGAATACATGAAATGAAAGTAACGCGCCGTAATTAGTCTGCACCAAACTAAGAAGGGCTGGTGGTCACTACGCTCTGGCAGTCACGCTGCCGTTTTCCTGGAGGGCTCGTTTGTCACCGAGATTCACCAAGTACCAGCAAGGAAGGGAAAATATGGAGCCTCCCTTTAAAAAGTCCATGCGTCTACAACAAGTAACAGCTGCTGCTACTTTAATACTGACTCAGGGCTCATATAGATGTGACATCACACAGAACTAAGGCTCGGCCATCGATTTTACTGCCAATATACCTTACAACTGTAGGGATTTTGTTACAAATTTGTATGTTGCCTGTGTATCAGAACAAAATCCGCGACTGAAAACCTCCGTGCAGCTTCATCCCTTTGTAGTAATTCTGTGAGCCGTAAACTGGCTTCATTTTGGAATTAAAACCTGTATTAATTTTAAGCTGGATAGAAGTGAGTTCATCACTATCAGAATTTATTACACATCCAAACAAAAAAGAGTTTTGAAATCTGACTGGTGAGCTGGCCAAGAAAGAGGAGGTGGGGATGGTTTGTATTCTAATTTCAAGCTGCAGGGCTCCCAGGTGTATTGTATAGGATTTCCTGTAATTTACAGGCAAAATAAGCAGTCTACAGGAAAATGTTTGCCACACTGTACATGTGTATTAATTACACAGCAGGATAAAATGATTTCTTTGTGATAGGAAGGCATGTGATCTACGGGCAAACTATTAAAGTGATGTGGAAATGCAGGCATTCTTCTGCTGCTAAAAAGGGCTGATGGATTCAGGAAAATAAAACTGACGCGTGTCTTCTCACACTTTGTGTTCCCCGGTCTGTGACTGGAACATATCACAAGGTGCCGGGCTCCGTGGGTACCAGGGAAGGGAGATGTCCCATTGCAACCTCGCTGCCTCGGCTACACGGCAACGGCCACTTCTCAACTAAGTTCCCCCGAGAGACAAACCTCCCCCCGCCAGGGAGAAAGCAGGAATTTTAAGATTTCAGGTGTGTATTGTTCTGTATCTCCCCGAGCATTATGTAATAATACGACTGAATTCTTACTAGGATCATCAGATACGTACCATTCTTTCGCCTACCGCCAAGCACTGAGAAAGCATCGCTTTTCATTACTACGGGTTAGTGCAATATGAAACTAGTTGGAGAGAGACAACACGGCACACCACAACCTCTCTTAAAAAAGATGAAGGAAATTCTTTTTAGATATGTAATCAAGGCTTGAGACATAAAGGGATATGAGAAGAATAAATAAAATATTCAGGCTGCTTTTCTCAAGACCAAATTTCATGTAACTGTACAGACTTGTTCTCACTGTGAGATGAGCAATTCTTGTTACACTTGTGTTCAGATGCAATTTCTGAAGCAGAACTATTTTTTTTTTCAACTGGTATGAAGAAGAAATCTCACCCGCCACATGCCTTTCCCCAGAGAGCTGGGTTAGACTACATATGGTTGGTGTTTGAGAGGGAGAAGCTCAGAAACACGGTTTTGTGTGACTAAGGCATTCCTTAAAACACAAAAACCTCAAAACAAAACTTCTTCACATATTCTTGGAAGAATAAGACCTGGATAGGGCTGAGAATTAGGTTACGCCAAGGCTTATCCGCAGATGATCTAAGGGCATTTAATGATGTCCCAATTTACCATTATGCATTCAGAAGGAACACTTCAGCCGCACTCCAAGTTAGTATTTTCTTTCCTTAGCTGAGAGGGATGGCGGAACAACAGCTCCACACCAGGACACGACGACAAAGGTTCTTGCCTTTGTTCTTAACTTATTTGCTATTATGTTGGCAAGACACAGAACCCAGACCCGTGTTTAAATGCTGCAGCCTTTAAGAGTCTCCACAATTTAGTGGAACGTTACTAAAAGTGACTGTCACTGTTTCAGTTCAGTCCCTCTTTCTGCACGTAGAAATGCCTCCAAGGGGGTGTTGTTCTGCCATCATCTCTGAGGCATTCTGCCCCTCCTCTTCAAGACAGGGGGAAAAAATCTTGCTGCAAATTTCTAGAGAAAATAGAGTTTAATTTCTTGGAGGTGTTTTGTTGACAAGAAAATAGAAAGCATGTGTCTCTGCTTCTCTTATTGTACTTCCAAGTAATGAAAGTATTTAAGGAGGTACAATTATGGACTTGGCAAGCACCTGGGGCTCTTGGAACTGCTTTTTCACACTGAATAAACACTGCAGTTAATCTGTTTATGTTACACTGTACTGGAAAACTATCTCCAAGAAAAAGGCTACAAGTATGTGTTTCCCAGTCTCTTTTTTTTTTATTTTAATGTTAAATTAATAACTTGTTTAAATGATTGGATTCTTCTTTTTTATCTCTATATTCACAAGACGGCCAGTCAAAAGCAGTTTTTAATTAACAAAGATCTAAACCCAGGGTTTACTGCACTAGGTCAGCCCAATGATCCATTCCGGGTTTGACAGTGGCCAACGGGAGATGATTCAAAGCAAGGCGGAGGAAGCGCCGGGATGAAAAACAACAGCAGAACTTCCTGCAGGGACCTGAGGCTCTTCACACACATCTGACTGCCTGCACATGCAGCCACCGCCAGAGTTTACAACCCCTCATTTCAACTAATAAGCATATACATATGCATATAGACCATTATCAGAATCTACATTCACGTTGAATCTCTGATTTAATGTAATTTTTTAAACCTGCTCATCCCTTAGAGTCAATTATATCTTGTGGCACTAAGTTCTATAATTCACATAAGCAGTGTGTGAAAAACGAATGAACAAAGAATCTCCAAAACTGCAGACTACTTGGTTTAAAAAACCAACCTTGTCAGAATGAGGGGAGCGCATACGAGCCTCCCCACTGCCTGCATCTACACCATCCCCACAGCCCCTGTGCTTATTGGACCAGGATATTCCGGGGGATGGGAGCTGTGCCAGTCCCGCTCGGTATCAGCTTAAGGATCCACTGTCTGAATTTGCCTAATCCCCTTTTGTTGATACTGTGTGCTCCCACAACTGCCATTGCAGCTCAGTTCACTAACAGCTTGGTAAGTAAGTTCCCTCCTTTCATCTACTTTTCAGACAATCTCTTACCAAAGATAGAGTGCCTCCCAGCTCTCGTACTGCGGGATTTGTTTGATTGTCCTTCTGCTTTCACCTCATCGTCTACTAGCTTTATAAAACTCAGTGTTTTCCCCTTCTCCAAACAGGAGTCCCAGCTTCTCTGGTTCCTCCTCATAAACGCAAGGGCTCCATCCCTGTGGCTGCATTAGTTACCCTTTCTCTGGACCATTTCTAACTGCTGACCCTTGAATCACTGTTTCCTGCCCTGCTGCTCCTAGACCCTAGAAAAGAGTGGCCAAGAATTTTAAAACATGGCTAGAAGATTTTCTTTTCAGTTGCGTAAAGCTGTACAATTCACCTTTTTCCCCGGTTTTAGGCCCAAATCCTATAGTTTCATTTGCTTATAAAGTACCAGAGCACTGAAGTCAGTAAGAGGCCTTTTATTGACTTCAGTTGGCATTGTGTTGGGGCTGGTGTTTTTAAAATCATAACAGCATGAGGAGGTAAAAACTGTATGTCCATAAGGTTAAAGAAAAGTGTGTGTGTTTAAAACATTGAAGAAATTGTTCTGAGAACAATTCATCTTCCTGAAAATATGAACCCTGTGATGCTGCCAAGGTCAGGGAGAGCTGTGATAATTTAGTGCATAAGTGCTAGTCACACAGCACAATGCCACATTATTTAATTTTGTAAAACATTCATACAAGTGCCTGACAACAGCCGTGGACGTTAACGCTACCTGTGGGCTGAGGTCAAGGCAACGTAGTTTAATGTTAAAACAAAAGAGCTAATTGGATTCTTGTTCAAGTTCTAGCTTATTATGTGATCAGAGTTACTTTTCTTCTTTTTGCCTCGGTCAGCTCACCTGGACGGGAGGACCACAGTGTGACTCAGGATTGAAACGTGAAAGGAAAATGCAGTGCGTATGCCTGCCTTATTTGGCCATTTTTCCTAATTTCTCTGTCTCTTTTTTTGCCATTCAACTCTGGTTTGTGAATTCCAGGCCATTTCCCTCAGAGAACAGAAACACAGCTCACCTTGTGAAATGGGAAGGACTAATATCAAAAAGTAGAAGACATCTTCAGGTGTAAAAATTGGATGTCTTGCTAATGCCAGATTTAATAATACGGAGATATTTGAGGCTTACACTTCATTCTTACACCTGGCAGTGCACAGAATATTTTATAAATAAGACCATATCACATACCCCAAACCTTATAGAGACAAATAAGCGCCACCCCCTTTCCACAGAAGAGACGCATAAACACAGAGCAGTTAAATAAGCAATACATGGAGACTGCAGAAATTCAAGACTGAAAGAACAAAACCCCAGAATTTTTGCCTTCTTGTTTCTAAACTCATAAAAAAGACTCTTCTCTCGGAAATGGGATTAAATGATTTAATTAAAGACATCACCTTGTTTTATATTAAATTGCCTGCACAGCTCTCTTTTGTTTGCAGAGGAGCTGAGAGTCACCCTCTGAAATGGCTGTTGTACAGTGTGACTTTCAAAAGAATATCCTTTCAGTGCACAAAAGCAGAGAGCAAAAGATATATGTCCTCTGGCTCAACGTGTATGGTTCTCTCCGAGGAATTCATACAGATGATCAGACCACAAACTGTCAAATGCACAGGAGCAGGGATGTCAGGAGGGAGAACAGTCCCGGCTCGAAACTAGAGCAGACTCAATTGCCATCGAACTTCAAGAAGGAAGAACCGGCCAACCCTCCATGGCAGCCCTTGGCACCGCCGGGTGCAGAGCTGTGCCCCCGCGATGCTGAGTTTTGAGCCGCAGCCTTTCCCTTCAAAAGAACCCCTCTCAGTCCCCTTGCACGCAGAGCTGCCCGCAATTCCCTGAGCAGCGAATGCCTTAGTTTTATTTTTGGGAAGGACCACTGCAGGGTTTGTCCCTGTACACACAAACCGATAAACAGGCGGATTCAGTCCCTGCAGGCTAAACTTAACTTCGCTCTGCAGATGTATTTTAGTTATAAGCCGTGGTGCACTGTTGTGCCACGTAAAAAATGTTCTTATTCAAAGAAGTGGTTTTAAGTTCAAAGATAATGTCATGTTCATTTGGAATATAAGCACGAGCAACACACACAGATATACTTTCTGTCTCCCTACATCCCTATCTCAGCTGGAGGCAGGATGGCAGTCTATAAAGAGAGAGCAGGTGGGATTTTTTTTTAGGTGGGGAAGAAAAAGACTTATAGCTTTAAAGCTAAGTTCACTGCCTATCCCACATTTTGGAAACGAAACAAAAATGCCTCCTGAATTGAGCAGACACGCTGCAAAATAAAAAGAAACAACAGCATTCAGATGAATACAGGAAATTCACTGATTAAAACGCAGGATTTTATTTCAAAAGAATTTGGGCAGAGTCACCATTTTTTCCTGACTGTTCTATCACCTGTGTGAAGGGGCCACTGGACTTACACGGGCAAAAGCCATTTATCCACTTACATTTGGTATCTCGCAAGGTCTGAGTCCTCGAAGAGCTCAGAAATAAGGAGCTTTCAGGTTGGCACCTACCTAATAGCCTTGCTCGCTATATGTAAATGGTCTCTGTCGCCACAGAGATTTTGCTGAAGGCATTTGCTTTACGCATGTAACTCCAACACCGTTGAGAGGAACAGGGTTAGGACTGATCTCCCTGTGTAGTCAGAGAAGAGGGATAAGCCCCATAAGTGGGTTGAGAGAAAGGTTGGAGGACTAATTCAATGATTTAACGTGCTTTCTGCGGGCAGGCTGTCCCAACGTCTGAACTTCAGCCTCTAATAGTCCATTCCCTGCCTCCTACGTTTTACAAAATGCTCGGGAAAAACACTTTGCACATCATCTTCTGCACATCAGCAGCGTCAGAGCATTAATCAGGGATTCTGGTGCCACGTCATAAATCATGGCACCTTGTGTCACTGATGCTTGAAAGACAAAATGTGAGAATCTGTCTATACCGATATCCTTTAACTCAGGCAAGATCACTTTGGCCTTTCAGCGTGTCTGTGAACGCTGCTGCTGGCAGCCCAAAAGGCCCCGCTTCGGCGTCCGGCCCTGATCGCCCCGATTTATCATGCAGATTAACTTGGATGTTTTACTGTGATAAATGGTCACACATGTAAAATCAAAACGGAGCCTTCAGCAGACTTTTTACAATAGCACAGGAAAATCATCTCCCCACTACTTATTCCTTTATCACAGACTAATTGGAAGACCTGGAAAAGTCCCTCCATGTCATTAGCTGCCTACGAGACAAGAGAGCCACAGCAGATCAAATTCTTCACCGCAATGGCCATCGGAACGCACGAGGATCTCAAGTCCAGCCTGTAACTTTACAGCTCCCTTTGCATCAGAGATGCGCAGCGGTGAAATATCCCCCAAAACAGCATTAAACAATTACATTTAGAAACACAAACACACAGAGACCTCCCACTAACTCAGCAGATTCTTTTGAAAGTTGGCACTGTCAAAACAAACACAGTCGCCTGTCGCACCCTTCCACGGCTCCTGCTGACAGCGCTAGTGAGGAGGAGGAGGTGCTGAGCACTTTGTTATTATGAGGAGGAGGATAGTGTTGGGAAAGGTGTTGAGATTGACACAGAAGTATCAAGAGCAGGAAAGCGAAAGTCAAGGAAATCAGCCTTGTGCCATCTAAAATTGCTCTGGCACTAAACCTACAAAAATCAATGACTCTGCTTTCACAGTAGTTTTCACATAAACCTGAGGGAGCGTACAGCACGAGTTGCACCAGATGGAAAGTCACTGCAAGTAGAGAGTGAGACAGGAGCAACGTTGGTATCTATCAGCTACATCAAACGCAGAATTCACAAACAGTAATTAGGGCTGTTCACATCTATCCCTGCCTTTTACATCTGCTGTATCAGTGTGGAGGGAGAGACAGCACAGAGAGAAAATCCAAGTGTTACAAATACATCTGCAGGTAGTAAAGGGATTGTTTATACTCTTATGTATTTGTGCCTTTTATCGGAATAAAAATTTGGTAATACAACGGTCTGAACTTTAGGTTAGAAGTTATTTTTCCTGGTTCCACCTTTCCAAACCCATTTCATCACAGCAGCCTGTCTTCTTTTACCCTCCCTCATAAAAACAATTCCCCCCTAACATTTAAAACCTTCTCACAAAGAAAACCGAAGGAAAATAATTTTTGTGCGACTTATCCATCTTTCAAAGCAGCTTCTGGCAGAAGAGAGCTGAGAGTGATGAGTCAATAGAATAATAAATAATAACAATATTGAGCAGGTTTGCAGAGCAAATACACATTGAAAAACTTTTCCTCTTGAGTGCCTGACATTATTAATTTGTTCTCCAAACGCACTAGTGAGGGGAGTCAGCCCATTTTTACAGGCAGGGAAAGTGAGCATATAGATTTCAATAATTGTTTAAGACGCAGAGGAGTCGGTTCCAGAAACCGGTCCGAAAACTCACAGGAGATCACAGTCCATATCCACGGCAATATGTGGGCACTGCCCTGCCACCATAATAATTGCTGCTGGCAAGTGACACATGCTTGGGGTTTTTGACACCTGTGAGTAATATCCTCCCAGAACTGCCCTTCCCTGGGGTCCAGCAGCAGCACGTCCGGGGCCTTAAGGAGAAGCAAAGGCTGAACAGAAGTTCTTGTAATTATTGATGACAGAAGTATTTCTTACCCCTTCCCAGCTTCTTCTTAAAAGGGTTCAGACTCGCACTAAACTACTGCCTAAGTAATATGTGACATCCAAACACCCGTCTGGGACATCCTTTCCCAGTGCTCTTGTGCAACGGCAGCATTTTTTTTACTTTTTACCATGAAGACTCTGTTTTCAGCCCCATTACTGCATAGCAGAGATTTCAGATGAATTGAGGGGAGGGGGAGAAGACCTGAACTGACTTGCTGTATCCACAGAAATGGTTAGTGAACGACCTCGTGTCCAACCTTCTAACATCTAAGACAAAAGCACGGAAAAGCTGAACAAAGGGAAGCAGGAAAGCTCACTGAACAGGCCATGTACAGGGGTATGTGGTTTGTGTTTGTTTGCATAGAGATAGAAATTGAGGTTGATAAGCAGCTAGCCTAATTTTAAGCTTCTCCCCGTTTTAAAGTACTTATAGTAGAGTCACACAAGTAACAACAATTTCCAGGACCAGCACCACACCAAAAGCAGGTCAACATACTCACACTAATGAGCTCTCAGAAACCAACAGATTTTGGGATGCCAGTACAGACAAACATCACTTGCCCCAGGTTTCCCTGGTAATGGCTTGGTGATGAAACCAGCCTTCATCCTCCCTTTTCCTTGTAGGATCCCTTATGAGCCAGATTACAATGCAGAAGCAATCCAGGCGGAGAATGGCTCTTCTGTGTCACCTCCTGCTTGCTCCAGGCAATTGCTCGCCCTGGCACACCAGTATGATATGGCACATGCTGATGCTAGGGCTGTTGCTTTTGCTTTTTAGAGCTATTGATTTCCTGCCCTTTCTTGTAAAGGATTCTGTGAACTGGAAGCAGTTAAAGGTTAACTGCAAAGATTTCCTTAAAAAGAATATTTTAAAATTGCTTAAGATCCTAAATCATTAGTAGTCAAATGCCTTCACCTAAGAATTGCACTGAACTTTATGTCTTTGGGCAACAAATTTCCAAGCGTTACCTGTCAATACAAGCACCCCAGCCCCTGTGCTCGCTCTGCTCCGGCTCAGTGCCCGCGGGCAGCCCCAGCTCTGCGGCAGGTCCTGGCGGCAGCGCTGCCTTTCACGGGGGATCCCCCGCTTGGGATCTCACTAATAAGAGGAAGAAGAAGAAATGGGTTTTCCGGGCTAGCAGAGTCTTAAAGTAATTGAAGTCTGGCATTTTGGTGAGAATGAAAAGTCAGAAGCAGATGCTAGGAGAAGGGGAAAATAGGTCTCTGCCAGCACTCCTATCCCTGGAATCTGTATGACTGAGTAAGAGCAGGAAGACACGAGTCTCACTCTGCACTAGAGAGAGAGACAGCATCTCCACTGGTCAACATCAGCAGCTCCTGGTAGGGTGCCTGTGGAGAGGGCTGGCAAGAAGCAAAAAGAAACATTAAAGGGACAATATGCACCGAACAGTCCTGCCAGAGGGTAAGAGAAGCGAGGAGAAAGAATTCCTGCCCAGGATACAGCGTGCACATACGTGTGCATGCGCGGAGGGGGAGTTTACACACATCTTGTTTACAAGCTGTAACATTCTAAACTGACATTTGTGTTATTGTGATCTGGGGATCTGTGCAAGTTGGTGTGTTTGTTACTTTTAGGAAGAACCTCCCGCCATGCGAACCCAGCGCCCAGTGCTGCTGACAGCGCCTGGCGGAACGGCTACACCCTGCACATCCTTTGGCAGTTTTACTGTGAAGCTGCTACAACAGAGCTACAGTACAGATGGTCCTTCATTTGGGGGTGTCTGCATCCACATCCTTCATTTGGTTCTGTCTGAAGGGAAACGGCCTTCAAGAGACGCAAATATTTTGTTTTTAAAGCTATACAGACGTGGCTCAACTAATTTCCCTTCTCTCCTCCAGCACCAGCTCCACTTGCCGTTTGGGCAATGCCAAAGGCTTTCCCTACTGTAGCCAAAAAATTCTCTGCTTCTTTCAGCTCTCCACCACCACCCAAACCCTAACGCTGGGGACACAGCCAGGGGCACTGTAAGGGCAGGGGACGCCACCGGCCTCCGGGGGCTGAAGTTCCCTTGGGGACACTGAAACGAAATGCTGCTCTATGCTGGGGCTCAACCAGCCCTGTGCTGGTGGATTTGAGGAGGAGCAGGAATGAGGGGCATGATGTGATATTTAAAACATACCCAGTAGGATCTATCCCCACAAAGGATTCAGCCACAATAGGTTCATTCAGTCTTAGTCATTAGAGTATTTTCAGCATTATTTTTTAAAGATTTGTTCTACCTCTTAAAGAATTGCCTCTCAATGCAAAAGCAGAATGATGAATACATCGTCCCTTTCCCTGCTGAATCCAACTTCGAAAAACATAATGCTTCTCATCTTATTTCCTCCCCAAGTCAAAATAAGCCAGCCAAATCTGCAGTATACCTATCAATACAAACAAAAGATGCAGAGGTGTTTTTCTGTAGCAGAAATAAACACAGTTTAAAGAATGATTTTCCTTTCATGACAGCTTAAGGTCCTTCAAACTTGACAGAATTGATTACCGAATCAAAGCAAAGGAAGGCAGGGAATGGAGTTTTCTTGCATACACCTGTAATGTTGTACACTGTGTGCTACAGGGAAGGAAGTGAAATGCTTGAGCTATCGGTAAGGAAAACTAGAGAGGAAAAAGAAGAAGGGATATCTTGGGATTAGCTTTAGCGAAACATCCTACAGTGTGTTTACTTTTCTTCTCCAGCTCATATTTCTTCATGGGATCAGTCCCCAGCCCTGCAGATCCTCCCAGGAGTACAATGCCCCTTTCGTGTATTGTACGAGTGGCACTGAGAGTACGGCAGCTTCAAAACATAAAAGGGAAAAAAGAGTCTCTCTCAACGCCATCATCATTTTTAAAAAAGGCAATTGATGTCGCCTGAAGCAGCAGCTATGAAGCCCAATTATACCACATTTCATTCAAGTGTCAAAAATTGGAATAATAATAACCAACAATGAGGAGCACATATAGGAAATGATGCTGCCATCTTCTTTTGTTTTGGCCACGTGTTTTCATAAATTCATGCTTCGAGCAGACCCAGTGCCACATTCCTTCAAGGACTTTCTTGTTCGCTATTGTTTTCGGTTCTTAACAATTGGCTTCCCCGACTACTTTCCTCGTGTTGACAGTCGCTCACAGAGCCTCCATATGCTCTCACTACTTGGGTAGTCAATCATTTGTGAATTAGCTACCCAACCAAATATCTACAAGAGGCTGGTAGTGTTTATTCATTGCTGGTGTTTTGAGTGAGTGTATTACTTGCAAAAGGTGTCAGATTAAACATGCAGAAATGAATTTATTCACAGAATACGGATTGCATAGTTGGAAACAGAGAGACAAGCACTGGCTGGAGTTCACATTGGTTTTCTGATTTTTTTTTTCTTTGTTTTGTTGTGGTTTAGACCATGCCTGAGGTAAGATGTCCCTGGGCTCGGGAAGACTTCAGCCACCTGCTTGCTTAAAATGGGATATTTGGAAAGAGACTGGAATCTTGGCTGGAAGCAAGAGATCGGCTCCAGGGGCTACCTCAGTGTGGAGGACAGAAAGGTTAAAGCAATCAAAGACATCCCGATGGCAGGTTTTTCTCATCTTGGATCATGGAGGTGCACAGTGCAGCCCTGCGAAACACTTTCCTCTTTGCATCAGCAATATTCCTGCATCCCCAGCTGCGTGGATGGAGCCTTCGTAAGCCCTTGACAAAGAACACAAGAAGCACTTGTGCGTGATGCTATGTATGATCTCACACAAAAGCAGTCCTTCTTTTAAGATCTGCCTCAAAACACCAACACAATACTTTCCTTAGCTTCCATTTTGGGGGAATTTAAAGGCCTTTTAATACTGGCCAACACAGCCTAAAACAAGAAATGCCAACCTGCAGAAGAGCCAAGTTTTCATCCAGCAGAGTTGTTCCAAATGAGGATTTTCACTTGCCCACCAGAGGCACTGCCTAATTCAGACGTGGACACAAACCTTCACAGGGTTTAAATACACAACGCCGGTGAACTTGCCTCCTTTTATAAGAAAAGGGCAGAAAGGCTGAGGTACCAAGACTGTGTTTGGTGATCTCACTTTACAGCCCTGGTTTATGCTAAAAGATGACTAACATATATATCCATAAGGGTTCCGTATTTGTCACCTTTACCTGACTTTAGAGATTACCAGTAATCTATTTATAAGCAAAAAAAAAAAATTAACTGCCAGTCCAAAGAAAATGTCAGTAGTGATGAGAGAATCGAGCTGATTTCTTTTCTTCTCATGAATCATTGTCACAATAAAGGGTCTGCGTGACAACCCTGCCCTTAGCAAACACTGAAAAACCCAATTCCTTTGGAATTATGAGTTGGCTGGTACTCATAGTGATAGTACTTGATGACGATGACAATGATACACAGGGAGAAATGTAACTTAGCTGCTTCTCATAGTTCTTACTTCAGCTGACTGCCAGCAGCATTTGCCATTCCGTATTAATAGAAATTAAAATATTAAACACTTACTCATTAAGGTATGCAGATATGATTCACAGGGAACTAGTAAGAAAATTATATTTTTAAGTAGAGATATTACAGTGAAGAATACTTCAAGTTAAAGCTTCCCAGAAGAAATATAAAGTACTTGTTTATTCAGTGTCAGCAGGAATAACAAAAATTTGTTTCATTGGTAATAGTACATCAATACATATTAGGCCAATGGCAATTTTCCTGAAGTTTCCCCTTCTTCAGAATTCATGAAAGAAATTTGAAACACTCAAGGCAAATGTTCAGTGCTAGGGACAGTAATGTAAAGAATCAAAGTGGAACTACCTGGATTGTACATTAAATAAAAGGCAGAGAATGAACACTGAGTGAATTTTTATATGTTCACATTACAACAAGATACTCAAAGATTTTGACCCCTGGCACTGCAGAAATCTTCCCAGTCTTGATATTTTCAATAAAATAATTCCCAAGAGGGCTGGGAAAAAAACCCTCTCTCTCTCTCTCTTTTCCTTTCAATAAAATGAGACCCCATCTGTATTATGAAAAAGAATACTAATAATTTGATAGCGTCCTGAAGTAGCTTTTATAAAGCTTTTGCTTGGGATTTAATGTTGCCCAGAAGTCCATCAGATTTCCGTGGCTTTGCTGAGAAAGAGATGTGCAGCATTGAGTGTCAGCCAACAACTCCAGCATCAGCAGAGAGAACGCTGAAGGTGACGTGCTCAAACCTCCTACAGCCAACCCAGGCTACAGCGGAGGGACTCCAGAGAGGAGTGGATTTTGATAATGTGGGATGGGTGGGTCCCATCTGTACACAAGAAATCGCCTGATAAGCATGAAATGTGCTCCCTACCCTGAAATGACTTCGAAACATCTCAGCTTTTAGGGCCCTGACGGCAGGAAGGCTTCTTGGCTGACTCCTCTGAGGTGATTGTACACAAATATTTGAGTATAGTGCGAGATTATAACTTGAATGAAAAAAAAAGGGCAAGAGAGTCAGGCAAGAGACTCAGGCAACAGCGTGTAATAATGAATAGGTGCATGCAGTCAAAACAATTAATGTCACTTTGCAAGGTCTTTCGGAAATATATCAACAGAGGGAACCCACAGATGGCTCCTTTTCAGCTCATTTTGGAAGCGGGTAGGATGGGCCATGCTACGGTAAATCCCAGGCTGAAAGATGAGAAGGACACAAAAAAAAGAGGAGAGAAAAAAAAGTATTTTGTTTTCCTCCTGAATTTGCTCTTCACAAATAAAACAAAATAAAATTGGGAATGTAGAGCCAGGGCAAAGATTGAATCAGAGGACGGATGGTCTAATGCAACAGATGCACCAAGCTGATCCATAATGCTGGGTAGAGGACCAGAATTTTCCAGTGCTCAGCACCAATTAAGGCCAGGTTTGCAGAAAATGTCCTTCCCAGGAGGGCCAGCAGAGCAGAAAGCATTTGGCTCCCTCTTGTTGTTTGCAGAAATGTTTTCAGAAGACCTTCTTTCACTGGCATGCTGCCCTCTTTCTATACCTAGTTATTTAAACAGTACTTTCAAAGTCCGAATTATTGCCTCTGTGATTCTCAGTTTCCTATCATTAAAATGGGAATAAAAATAAACTTCTTTCATGGCCAAGGAGCAAGGGGGATAAATGCAGAGGTGCTTAATGCTCAGAAACTTCAGTGCTGGGGGTCAGATAAGGATATGATTTTTGCACCAACAATTCTTACTTTGCTCTTGTTGTGGTGTTACCCTTCATTAAGTACTCAAACATTCAGAAGAAAACCAGATTCTAAAGCAACAACGCTCTCTGCTCTCAGAAACCCTCCATTTCCAAAACGACTGAGCTGTATTGCTCACTGAAACTATCTCCCCTTTCAGAAATCAGTCCCGATTCCCTTCCTTCACCTTCCATTTGCCCAGAGCTTTGTTCTGCTTTGCTCAGACAGTTGATGAGCTTGGCACGTACAAGAGCATTACGCATATATGTTTGTGGGTGTGTATGTATATATTTTTATAGATGCATATATAATATATATCCATATACATGTGTACATCTTTAAACAGTGCTATTGCTGGGAAAGGATGGACGAACAGCTTGGACATAACTTCAGTCATTTTAAGCAGCAGGTAGCTGGATGTGTCAGGGGGTAGAGAACCCGGCTTGCTCGGTGACAGCAAATAGACTTTGTGGGGTTATTCTCGCCCCTGTTGGCACCACGTACGTAACGATGACCCAGTCCACTGTAACTCGCAGCGACACTGGCAGCCAGCAAACACCGTCGGAAGCCATGCCAAGAAGAGAAAAGATTGTTGTTTTGCTCTTATATTTTCAAGTACAGCCTTGCATTTGCCTTATTTATCACTAGTCAGCTGGAGGGACAGAAGAGGTGAATGCACCAGGTGCAGCTATCCTGTTAGCTCTCTCCTTGCCTTTTCCTATAAACGTTCACCAACCTTTTTTAACAAGTGGCCATTTCTGAGTCACAGAAAGGTCAGGAGCCTGTCAAGGAAGTTCTGCACTATCTCCCAGCTCTGGCAAGACACCACTGCAGGTCTGGGTGAGCCCTGCGCACAGAAGAAGGTCATGTTGGACGTGATATGGGCTCACCAGCCAACGGTGGTCCTGAGCGGGCCCAGGGAGGAGAGCAGAGTGACCGGTTTTGTAGTAGACCTGAAGAGCTAATGAGACGCCTTGTAGGTGTGTTGTGTAGGTTTGGGGTTTAATACTGTGAGTGCTACACTGGGCTAAAGCTGCAGAGGAAGAGCCTAGATAAACAGTATGATTTCCATCTTTTAGGGGCAAGAATAAGTAGGATTATTTCATCACGTAAGCCATAACCACAAAGAGCGTTCCACCATACCGATTTCCTCTAAAAATGTTTAAAGATTTGTGCACATCTGAAGGAAGGACTTAGAATAAAAGAAGGATCCTCCTCTGTATTTTAACACTGACTTCTGAAGAGCACTTACCATGTTTTACTTCAGAAGTGCATTTCTGCATGCGTACAGGTGTAAGAAGTTTCATCAAGTTTGGAGAGAAAAGGCAAAAGCTTTTAACATTAGTCAAGGACACAGAGCGGTTAAAGTGATATTTCCTTCCTCCTGTTTTATCCAATTACTCCTGCACTCCTGCGTGCGATTTCAGACCACTCTGTTTCAGGAAAAGCCTGACAAGAGCCCTTTGCTGAGGAGGAAATATGTATTTTCAGCATTTGTTCATCTGTTTTCTTAATAGCTTGGTAAGCAAACCGTGCTCCTTATCCAGAGCCTCGTACGTACGCTGCAAAAAAATTATTTCTGGTTTTATGTCCAAAGCCAGAGCAGGGCTATGATAAACTTTTTGCCAAATCACAGCTCTGAACAAGGACTTGGAACAATTTTGGATTTCCTTTAAACTCAAATCTTGAAGTGAACTTTGCGTGGATTTTCTAGGCTTCTCAAAGTCAAAAATAAAAAAGTGATCCTCTTACAACGGACTGTCTTCACAGTAGCTTTCCTTAACTAGTACCAGTTTTATAGTGAACTTAATGAATAGCTAACTTGGACAACAGAATGAAGGCAAGAACGTCAAGGGGAAGATAAAAGATGGTCAGAAAACAACAAATATGGAGTGAAGAGAGACACAGAATGAAGGCAAATAGAAGTCTTCAGAGACAGAATGGTGATAGGAATTGCAATCATAGCTAGAAGTGCTCATGTGTTACCTCATTTGGGTCAAGTGAGCCGGTATCTCTCTGAACTGTCATATTTTTTCAAGATTAAGGCAAAGGAGGCTTTGTTTTTTCTTTCTTGTTCTGTGGTGCCTTTTTTCTTTTCAGGAAGTTCAGTGTTTTGTTTTTTTAATTACCTTGATCTTGCTTTCCCCATTCCCCATTTGGTCACTGTTTGAACAGGAATGAATTCCCAGTCCCCAAAGCCCATATGTGATTTCTATGGAGTGATCCCAAATTACCTAATCTCAGCTCATATGCCAGGGCGCATTCGCAGCTTAACATCTTTTTTTCCTTGGAATTGGGCACAGAAACTGCTAGTTGGCTCAGATGTAAAAATAATACTCAAAACACTGAGGCCAAACTCTGCACAATAAGTCTACATATGTGGTTGGGCACTAACAAGCAAGTAAGAAAATGACCTATTTAAAGTCTTGCTTCTGATTTAGGCATTGCTTTGAAGCAGTGCAAGTAGCCAGCAGAGTCTGGTCTCCATCACAATTTTTCAAATATAAAAATTAAAAAATGATGATAATTATGCATTCTGAAAGCTGGATGGGGCCATGCTACACTGAAGCATATTTTCCAATGTAATTAAGGCTTTCAGCTGATTCCTTCCGACTGCAATTGTTATTTCAAATGTGAATTAATAAATCATGTCCATCTAGTTAAGAATTAAAATCAGTCTCAAGTATTCCTGCTTAGACCAGCAAACTTAAAGAGAGGGAGGGATGAATGCTCCCAAGAAATTCTCCGTGGGGAAGAGAAGAAAAGAAAAAAATTAAACAAATAGAGAAGAAAAAGAAAGGGCCTCAACTTATTTAGGGTTTTCCAGGCATCTAGAAACACAGAGGATGAAGTTACATGACTTACACATATGGAAGCATTTTTCTAGCTTTATACCAAAACAATATGCAAATAGTCTCCCCCTACTTTCACTCATGACTGGCTGCAAATACAAAATTCAAGCTGAATAATGTTAACTGCCCACATGCTCTGCTCTAAAGGATCCTCAAGGGCTTCTGGTCTCTCGTGGTATACACAAAGCACTTTAGCTATCACAGTGAATTAGTGTAAGGCCTGGTAATGCACCTTTAAGTATGTGAGCCCTTTTAAGGCACTTAGAGGTCAAGTCTGTGGCTATATAAAGTACAACCTTTCCAACATTTATTTCACTTGCCCATCTCGAGGCTCGGATGGCACGCAAAGGTGGTGTTTAATTTCATAAGAGCCCTTCAGATTCCAAATTGTCAGAGTCATCAACTGGCTCTGATAGCCGACCAAAGTTTACAGTAATGTAATAATGCAAGGTAAATATTGGCAATCAGGCAGGGACTGCTAAGCATGACTGCTTGTTTCAGAAGTAATTGTCATTGTGGAAGAAAGTTGTCATTTTGCAAACGGACCTCTAAAGAGCAAGGCACAAGGCAGAGCAAGTCCAGATGGGCCTCTTCCCTGGAACATAAACACAGATACTGTTCAGCCTCTTCCACATTTCTCAGCTATCCCAGGCCAAGAACAGTAGCTCCTGATATGTCATCGATCAAAAATTCCCTGTGAGTAAAGGACTTCCAATGCTAACACTAAGTGGTTCTACAGATGTTACAACAAAGAGACGCTCAAGCAGAAGTTATGTAAAATAAAACGGGACCCTAAGAAAGGACTCGTAGGTATAAAAGTTAAGGAGATGCTACACTATTTCCCCAGTCACCTAAGCAGCGAGGCGGAGCAGCACATAAAAAAAGCATTATTTTTTCACAGACCCACTTACAAACGAGTGTGGTTTTGCCCTGAATTTTGAAACGCTTCTTTTTTCCCTGAGAGCAAAACTCAAGTGTGACAGGCACAGGATGCCACTGCTGTGAGATAACAAGAGCTGCCATGCGCACGCCTGGAGACACCTGAGCTTCCCGAGCTGGCCGGCTCCGCCGCGCTGCCGGGCCAGCTCCGCTCCTGGCACTGGAACGCCGTCTTTTCCTATTCTGCTGGGAGGTCCCTGCATCCTGCAGAGAACACACCTGATCTGCTGCAAACAGCACCCCATCCGCTCCCCTGCAGAGCCTCCCCAAATAACATTGGTCCCTTGTGTCGTTTATTCAGGAACTGATTTGGTTTTGCTCCTAGTGGGTCTTGGATGGCTAGCAATTAAAAAAAAAAAAAGGGGGAGAAAGCGCTTTGTACTTGTGACTTATTACGATATTAGCAGAAACAGTCAAACAGACAATTGTTTAACAGAGGTCAGTGCACCCCATCAGTTGTTTTGTTATTATACTTCTGCGTGCAGTTGCAACAATGCTAACGCCAAAGAAACAACTTGCTGGGCAGTGTGCGCTTACGGAGCAGGTTTGCATGTGTGGGCAATAGGTACTAGAGCAGTGTCTGCCTTCTCATGTATTTTTTAGTGCATCTCAGTGTCTTTATTTAGTCCACATTATTTAACTCGCATTTATACAGAACAGGACTTTATCTATTGGTATTTAAAGGGAAGATGAAGAGTTAGGAATCTGGTCTTATTGATCTGGATATTCATAATGCAAATGAACAAATAATGCAACACATAACAGAGAGGAGGTTTGTTGGTTAATGTCATGTACACAGTTATTGTGTGGTGACACTCATCGATGTCTTACAGCTTTTTGTATAGACTTCAGAGCTGCTTCATCACATCGTTATTTCAGAGCAAGCAGGTTCCTCGCGGCGCCTCACGTTATTTTTAGGGTAGGAAAGGTAGTAGTGGGCTGGTTTGGTGCAATGGAGCAAGAAGAGGCAGCGCTGTCCCCTTCCCTCCTCTCCTACCCCTTAGTTCTTTTATGGCTTTTCCACCTCCCTGCAAATAAAACCACTCTCCCAAAGTTACTCGAAAGGCTGATGTGAGGACACTCAGTCCCCTTGCATAGTTAAACAGTTATTCAGTTTGCTGAGTGCCATTGCTGTCAAGGACAAGAAATATATTCACAACTCCATACACTGGCTTTAATAGTATGAATTTGTTTCATGTTCAAAAGCCCTACGAAAAATGTTGCAGGGGAGGACAGTGGAAGAAATGCATTTAAATCAAGAGGGGAGAGACACTGTTGCACCCTCGCCCATCCTGTTCAAGATAATGCCCAGTGAAAACTGCGAAGTGTCACACCACCGCATTGAATAACTGCACTCAAATCACTCCCTAGTTAGCAAAGACTCCAGTAACCACTGAAAGACAGTGCTGCAAATACACAAAAGCTTATAGTGCTAAACAGAGAGGGCAGACTTCCATTTGCAAAACCCATGAAGACAAATATCCCATCAGCTCTTGGCAGCGCTCGTCCCTCCCTTGCAGCGCTAAGCCCCAATATTCACTTTCCACCGTGGCTTCCTCTCCCAGGCAGGCGAGAAACAGCCATGCCAAGCCTCGAGCGACAGCATAATAACATTAATTTTCCAGGCATGCTGATGACAGCTCAGCGAAGGCTGGAATTTGAGTAATGCAGGTCACACCGCCATTGTCCTGTGGCAGTGCGCAGGGGTCAGCCCGCCAGCAGGCTCCGGTAGGTTGCTTTATGTGCAGGCACAGAGCTTGAACTCAAGTACGAGCCTAACAAAACCCAGCAGAAAAGAAACGATACACTGTAGAAAACAAGGCCATTTTCTGGAACTGATAAAAGGTGTCATAACTGGCTAGTATCAACATGTCTGTAACACAAGAACAGGATAGTCCTTGTCCAAGTTGTGAGATTGCCTGGCTCACGCAGGAATGAACGTTTCGCTTTAGCCCAGGCATGTTTCGCAGCACCATGCACTGAGCTGCTGACCTTCCCAGGCAACCTCCGTCACAAACTGACCAATAGGTATCTGGCTGATGGACAAAAATAGTCACATATTCATCCCTATCTCCACTTTTCCCCTTATCCCATTCCAAGCTACATGTACGATTTCTACCTAATATAGCCTTCTGGTAACTCGCTGTAGTCTGTCATCGCTTACAAAATGCATATGAGACACTTTGTTGATCTTTCCCATTCAGAGTTCAAACCCCTCTGCTAACAGCAACACTGTCCAGAGCAATTGCTAATCCTCTGAGTTAAACCTGCAGCACTCGAGTACGGCCAATTAAGCTGCAGATAACTGCCTGCCCAACAGAATGCAGAGATTCAGCCCCAAACTCACCCGTGATGCAGAACTGGTGAGCAATGGCAACTCTAAAAAAAAAGCAACTTTTTTTTTTCCACTTTCAGGTCCCCTGCAGAAGGGGAAATCGGGATTGCACGAGGACAGTGACACACTAGCGACGGCAACATGGAACTTGAAGCAGACCTGTCCTCTCAGCAGGCATCTATTGAGACAGAGCACTTTATTTGTCCTCCTCCCTTGTTTAGTTTCCAGTTTCTTCTAGAAAGGGATGCTTTGGCTCCTGAAGACACTGCACTCAAGACTGCTCAGCTACTGCTTCAAATCTTGAGCAGATGCTCTACGAAAGAGAGAAAGTCTCCAATTTTTAGAGAAATGCGCCTGCCTCTCTCTGAAAACCTGGCCCATAGTAATTAATGAAAATGTGGCACTGCATGGGATTTGAAAGTTTGAAGTTGAGCCAAATAAAGACATTCTTGGCTTTATCATAACCATTTAAAAGTTAACAGGTTTATCTTCCCATGCAAGGTAAAGAGTGATTTCAGAAGCTATATATGAAGTAGGCCAAAATAAGTGCTACAGCTACGGTTTTCACAGTTCTGAATATATGCTATGAATCAATATGAATTACTGGTAGCTGATATTTGTTGTATTTAGTCATTCAGTTGGTTCTTCCTTGACTGACTCTTCCATTGCTGTATAAGCAATTCCAAAGTATTTCCCCATTCTGCCACAGAAGGTAAGACACACTCCAGTGTCCTTTTCAAAGTGAGGATTAGCTCCAACTAACATTAATGATACGAAACAGAAGCTTCAAGAAAATAAATACACCAGTTGTTTTCCCCGTTCTTCCACCAGGAACAGAGAATAAGAGACTTAACAGTTTCTTAGGATCTCTCTAGTGGTATTTTAAGGAGGTGAGAACTAATATGTAACCTAAGATCCAGCCAGGAAACAGCTGTGGAAGAGAAGCAATGCTGGCGCTGGAGAAGAACAAGTGAATCATTACCCGGAGACCGTCTTTTTAAAAAGAAACTCAGCATTTGTTAGCACAATCAGTGAAGCCAAAAGGGCTGACTGCTTTCTGTGTACCTATTCACCACAAAACCCTAAGATCTTCCTGCCTTACCTAGGGAAGGTTAGCTCAGGGAAAACACAAGTGAGCAAGTCCAGATGGAGCTCCAGTCCCCACATCACACAAATCTACAAAGTCTGGTTTGCTTCCAGTCCCTGTGAATCAAGCAACACAGATTAGTTTGCAAACCTCATCATGAATGGAACCCTATAGGGCTCACACAGCTCTAATTTTAACCTGCGCCCCCATACTCAGCACAAACACATATTAATATATTCATGAAACAGAATAGCCTCCATATCCAAGGCTGCCTATTTGTTCATTGCCAAGCAGTAGATTAGAGTTCAATTCATTCTGATTAAAGGATTGGACTGATGCGTGAGCCAATCCTGATTTTTGCCCAACACCACTCAACCACTGTTCACACACTGGCTCAAGCTGATCCTGGCTTTTGTATAGGCATAAAAACGGTCTCCTCTGCCATCCACATTAGAAGAAATGATGTGAATCCGTGAGCTACTTTTGCAAGCAGTAGCAACCAAAATACTCCAGAGGTACCTTGAAAATACCTTCTCAATATATCTAACCAGAGTAGGCTGTGTCCGAGCTGCTGTATTTTTCCCCTCTCTGCAGTGGCCACCTGGGATATGAACCAGAATGCACTTCCTAAGCTCTAGGGGTGGCGTTTGCAGGATGCCACAAAGGTGCCTGGCACATCTCACACCTGATGCAGGTCCCTCCTGTGCCTGGTTCCATGGGACAGGCACGGGACACCCACCAGCCCTCTCCTGCCGCCCGCACCGCGTGTGCAGGCACACTGCGGGCAGGCAGCGTGGCTGAAACAAATTCAACACGATGGGAGGAAACGACAACTCGGAATTGAAGTAAAGGCCATTGCTTGAAGCTGCGTGAACTTGCCAGCCCCTGGGGAGAGTGGAAAATGGGAAACATAGGCTCAGTGTTCCAGAAATTCATATCCACAAAAATAAAACACAAAGTGACTCAGAAGAACATGTTTTCATACACATGCATACTGTGTGTTACGCTTCTGCCAGTAGCGGGAGCGAACAAACAGGCACAAATACCAGGTTCCTAGTCCACAGGCAGAGTGGCAACTCTCAACGCACAGCACTTGCCATCAACAGCCACACATCCCTCCCACCACGGAAGGAGCAGGTGCCCCTTTGAAGCTGCATTAGCTTCATCTCCATCTTTTATGTCAGCATTATTCCCTTATTGCTATTTTACTCACTTGTTCTCTTGTCTTTGTTCACATATTTATATTTTGCTTTTCTTTTTCCCTACCAACTCTTAACCCCATTACATGTCTCCCAAGTAACTCGGTGTTTATATGATGTGGCCAAGCCTGGTCTTAATCGGGACAAATGTGGGTGATGTGGAGAGCAGCAAGTTTTCAAAGGGGTGCTATATCTCCCTCTTTCTCCAGACCCAGAAGCCAACTGAGTAGGACACGGCCTTCCTTTGAACAGCCCCGCTGATACTTTTCGTCATGGATATGAAGTCACTCAATGCGGCACAGAGAAGGAAGCAGGAAAGAGCTGGTAAAGTTTGCCAGGTCCCTAACATTTGTGCGGACTGTTGTGCTTTTTCCCAGCCTTTCTTGCTGGTTTTGGAGAGGAGAAATTGTGGGTTGTTTCCTGGCTGAATGCATTTAGGAGTCCTTGTTGGATGGTATTAGCACAAGCAGTGTCTGGGAACAATGGCAGAAGGGAAGTTTCATCGGTGGGTAAAACAATTAGCCTAACCCAGTGCTACCTTCAAGCCTTATCAACAGTGTACTTGAAGGTCTGAAAAGAGATGGATGTATCGAGAAGCCTGTAATTTTGGCTTTTGTTCCTTTTTCCTGACCCAGTGAATCATCTGTAACGCCTGTTCTCATCTAGCCATATCCAGTGACTACATCTGTGACATTAGCACATCTTTCTCAGTAAGGAGTATAGGGAGGGTAGAGATGAAAAGGCTGTTTGGATCCATTCGTTATAACTGTGTTTTCTAAGGCGATACATGAAACCTGTCACTGCCTCTCCTGTAATTTCCCTCCCCCTGTGCTGGTTTTTTTTTTTTTGGTTGCGTATCATGACCAAGAGGCTGGATCATCATGCACTAAGGAAATATTAATTCCTTCGCTGTTGCATCTAAAAGCTAAGATGACGAATTTCTGTGCCATGCTACATTATACGGGGATAAAGGAACAAAAGGGTGAAGGACAGTGGCTGCATGGTGTCTTAATCAGATGCAGATCAGCCTAAGAGCATCAGACCATCAAATCCCTGCTCTGCAGCAATCGTGCACCTTTAGTCAGGCTCTGAATGGGCTGAGATAGATTCGGGGCTTTATTGAAAGATCATACAGGATGACTGCAAAATCCCATTACTTGTTGATTAAGTATTGATTGCCTCAGTATTAACAAGCCAGCTAATATGAAGTGACCTCTGAGGCCACTGGTTGGAGGAAAAAAAAAGACAATTTACTAAAACAGGCAGGCAGATGAATAAGAGGGCTAGATCTGCTCTTGGCTTTTAGCTTCGGTTAAAATGTCACACTCGATAGTGCAGATCAATGCCCACTTTATTTCCTTGCAGCCGTCTTATTACGATCATGAGGCTGCCTCCTTTGATGCTTTTTAATGACCCTCTGAACCGCGTGCTCTGCTTACCCACTGCCTTTGACTAAAAGGAAAGGAAAAGCTTTTTTTTTTCCCCTTGCTGGTGATGGAGTGGCTGAGAACGTGACATTGTGCCAGTATAAGTGGAGCAATGAGGTTTCTCGGGTCACCGGTGCTGCGACTCTGCTCTTTCACTCGGTTTCTAGCTTTTCTTTCTTTCTTTTCTAGATTTCAAAAAGTCTTGCTCCTTTTCATAACTTCAAAACTGGTGAGATATTAAGAGACCACCTACTGACAACTTCTGTCCAACACTCTTATTTGTGTTTTTAAGTGCAATAAGTTTAGCAGCTCTTGTTAGATTAATTCTCCTGAAAAGCACCTCACCCAATTATTTTGAATCTAACTTTTTTTTCTTGTTGCCACTTGCAAATATAAGAGTCATTTTTGATGGCGAATACAGAGCACTGAGGGATATAGTTTGAGCCTCCTGAATCAAAATTGGACCACATTAAGAATCCTGAAAGCTCCAAGGCTTTCCTCTTCAACACATACGCAGTCTTTTAATCTAAGCCTATGTATTAAGTCAAACACAAACTACACATTAAAGAGAAGGCAAAAATTCTTATATGCAAAATGCTGCAATTCTGTCAAGTATTTACATAAGCATATTTAGTTCCTATTTTATAGAATAGCCTGCCAATGATTTGATGTTTTGAAGAAGCAGACAAATGCTATACAGAATAGAGATGATTCTGTACCTGTCAGGACATAAAGAGTATTTGAAACTCCTGGAGAAATTAAGGGCACATGGAAGAGAAGGTGAGTTCAGCAAACAGCTATTCTGACAGCAAAGGTTTTCTTCTGCTCGTGAAAGCCTGTAAAGCTTGTGAGCCAAGGCTGGATGGATGTTAATGGAGAAATCTTGTGCACGCACTTGTAGGCTGGAGACTTGGGGTGTGGGGGGGAGGCAGAAAAATGAAGTTGAAGGCAAAAAAAAAAAAGGATGACTGAAAATATCACCTCTCTAGGATGGGCCTTAGTTTTAAACAAATAGCAACAGCAGTGGAAAGTTCTGCATTGGGAGTAACTGGTGGTAGTAGTATTGCCTGATGACTTAACAAGTGCTGGCTTGATCCAAAAAAATCACTGAAAAGCTTCCCCCCAAGTTCAGCAGGCTCTGCGACCTAGAATGTAACTATAAAAATCTCTTTGTTCAGCAGTAACAAAACTACATCATTCATGCGCCTCATCTCTTTAATTTCTTTTTCATTTAATTTCTCTCCCTCCGTGCACTCCTACCACTCTTCCTTTTCTGTGGTTTTGTGGTGGAAACATATACAAGAAAAATAATAAGCAACATCAGGAGACCCTCTTGGGAGCATGCAGAAGTTTTGGTAGCATGCAAAGCTACGCTCGCCCTCAGCTGCTGAATCAGCCACAAAATCAGAATCCGGCTTCTTATTTCCTCCTTTCCCTCCTCTCCTCTTCACTGTGATGCTCTTAAAAATCAGAATCATGTGGGTAATCTTGGGAGTGTGAGACCTTGATGGAACGACTTAGATTATTGCTGTATTACTATTATTTATATAGTGCCATAAATGTGCATGATGCTTAGCAGAATAAAAGACACCACCTCTGCACCAAACTGCGCAGAACCCTGGTTAATGCAGATGGATAATTTCAAACACAGGCGCACACACAGAGGCACACATCCCCTCTCCTAGCTCATTTGCAAAGGGGTGCAGAGCTTAGGGAGCATGCTACTTTTTTTTTCAAATTAGTCAAGAAAAATCCTTCCTTAAACTGTAAGCCCAACTTGAAGGCTGTTGGCCAAATGGAAGCGTGTAGGGGTTTAGATCTGGAGCGAAGCCTAACGGGTTTGTCCAGGAACGTATGCCTCTCCAGCAGACTGCTTGCTGCAGCTCTAATTATAAATTACCCCTTGTAGATACACAGGGCTTCGAGTGAATTAAGCAAAAAATTCAGACTGGCTGATAGGAAAACAAGTTTTTGCACAGCATTCCCAATAAGAAATTATATACTTGTTATGCATTACAGTCTGTGCTCAAAATGCTATTTCAGCATTCTGGGTATTAAAAAAGGAATCTTATGTGGTCTTGTGGTGAAAGACTGTGAAGGATTATTTAAAGTAAACTGTAGGGAAATATAAAACAAACCCAGTTAATTTATCACAACAGTGAAGATGCATAAATAAGATGTTTATGAACAACAAGGACAGTTTACCTATTATTCCAAAGAATTCATGTTTTCAGGAGCCAAATATTGTCTTTAAAGAAACATGATACCAGTTTTGCTCAGCTCAATAATCTAAAAGTTTGTACAGGAAGCTGCCTCAAAATCTTAGTTCCATGTACTTTCCAGTATTTCTAATTCTAATCAAGATTTGTTAAGTAAAGTGACAGCAACGTGCATCTTTTGAAAATCTCTGCATTAGATCAGAGACAGGAGCTGGTGCCCAGCCAGCCTGGAGAAGGTGCAGCCAGAGAAAGCGAACATGGAACACCCAACATTAATTGTCTTTAATGGTGTTAGTACAACTCAGCACAGATGAAGTACTAGCTAATTACACAGAATTTGTGTACATCTTTAAAACAATCTTGAACAAGGGATGAATTCACATACCCCATCTTTTACACTAAGCTTCCTCAATGCCAGTATTGCAAAAGATGTCCAAGCTGACAACACCAGCTTGGTAATACATCACTTTGCTTTTCAGCCAATTTCCAAAATTTCCAATTTCCCTTTTTAGCAATTTGCTGAACCCAGGACTAAAGATTAACTACAATAAACTCCAGAGGGTCAACGTGCAGCATTCTGGTGTTCTACACTACAAACAGCACGAACAGCACATCAAAGCCAGGCAACTCTTGTAGCACAGTGTTACTTTACCTGCATTTCAGTCACTGCCTTTAAAACAATAAGCTTTTCCAATCATTGCTCATTTAATAACACAGGCTGTACTCTTCTCTTATGAACTTTTTCTCTGACTTGTTCACTTGGCCTGTGAGTTCTGCATGGAAGGATCAGACTTTTCTTTTCCATTTGTGATACTTCACCGCACGCCACCCTGATTTGTTTAGAGTCCATACGTAACTACGACACAAGTAAAAAAAAGGAAGACATGGGAAGCAAAAAGTTCGTCTTCAAAACTTTACTGTTTCAGCAGGACTGGGCTGAGTTAGTAGGGCATTGGGATGAAGTGAGGTACCCGACTGCTCACAAAGTTGCTGGTTTGGGCCACATTCATTCTCGCACAAATATCATTGAGTTGGTTTACGATTTCTTTCCCACTGAAAACTTGCTTCCTAACCACACAGGCTAGAGAATGACTAGATTGGAACTGAAGAGAGCATTCAGAAACAGAAAAGCACAGTCATGAAAAAAGCCCCAGCATCCCAAACTGCACCTGAGACAGTCCAAATCCACCCTGTACAAGCTCAGTTTCTTCCAAAAGAGATGACACATGTTTTCATCCGCATCCTGTGCTGCACTCCACCAAGTGAGAACCTCATCTTTGGACAATCATATATTTTTATAATTCAGGTAGCACTTCTGCACAGACACTCTCAAACACACGGGCTGGCCAGAGAGATAGATCGAATAGATAGATCATATTTCAGTAAAATGGCCACCTCCTCGGGAATGCCAATTGTAATTTAAAAAACGGTGACAAGTGCTTCTTAGCCTGTGAACTTTCGTGTTGCTGGGCTGGGCAAAATGGGGGCAGTTTTCCTTTAAATTTTGCTAGTAATGATATGGTATACAAAGTGACAGACTACAGGGTTTGGGTTGAATGCTAACATTGTTCTTTTTCCCTTTTAAAGGTCATGTGCAAGAAAACCTCTCTAGTTAAATCTATCCATTTAAAATCACCATTAGGTCACAAAAAGCAGCCTCAACATGCTAAGAGGCTTCATTTGAAAATTCATGCCAGGGTCTAGCTTCTATGGATCTGCTTTATGAACTGATACTTTGCAAAGTATGCTCCAGTGCTCCAGTACAAAATCTTTAATTTGCTTTTGATACCTATTTTCGCCCTTTCAGATGCGACCAGATTTCTGTGCATATCACATTTTTAATAAGAAAGGAAACAAGCAGGTGTTGATGTGTGGCATATAACTGCAACAATTCCAAATACATTTATCTAATGGGGATGAATAACACTTTTCAGCGAGGTATACACTGAGGCGTAACGACAACAGGACTGAAACCCCCTCCTGAATTGGGATCCTATCAAGTACAAATTTAAGTTGCACTTTAATTTGTTGCAGGACATCGTTGAAAAGTAACAGCATTTAGAAATTACTGAGCAGATGCTAATGTGTTTCAAACTGACAATAATCTTGATATTACTTAATAACACATGTTTTCCCTTCAAAAACTTTTACTGCAAAGCAAAAAGCACACTGCAATACCGATGCAGATTTGACTTGCAATGCGGACGGGACATTCATACGCGCCCATCTCACGTCTGAGTGACACCTAAAGCATTGATATTGTTGCTAATTAAGGAATAAATTGCTTTTTTTGCTTCCCACCGTTATTTTACACAAAACATTTTAACAACAGTTGCAATTTCGCAGAAGAAAAATGTATGAAAAACTCCACCATTTCTTCCAAGGAAGTTGCAAGTGTTCTGTCACCAGTGGAAAATATATAACATTTGATAAATCACTGTGTTCTCAGTCTTCCTCACTTACTTCAACCTCGGTGCAGTACGCAAGAGCCCAGGAGAGAAGAGCTAGATGGACAGCGGATCCTCTCATCTAAGGAGTAAAAAACCCCAAACATTCATTGGGTCCTTGGGAACAGAAATTCCACGTTGAGACAACTGCTTTGCACTTCCAAATGAAATAATAAATAAGACTGGGTTGGCTGGTGCTGGTTTTACTTACACTGAGCAGCGATTTACTTTGGAAATAGTCAATTTTTTCCCAAGAGGTCTGCTGATGTGTGGATGTCACATGCTGTCCCGTAATAAAAAGCACATTTTCTGTAATTTTGTAAGAATCAAAATTCGTAACACTTTATATTCAAAAGGTTTTTAATTAAGTGCCACATTATTGCAACTCACATTGCTTCCTCACTATGGACCAAACTTTCAAATGAGCTCACAGACACCTTTTCAGTGCTCAGTGTCCTCTAGCTTTTAAAAAGAGCTCAGCTCCTATTTTAACACCTAAAAAAAGAGATAGTTTCAGCAGGGCTGAGAGATGATCTCTGTTAATAAACCTCTCCCATACATCTGAAATAACAGCAAGCAAGCATGTCACTCTATATATTCTAAAATCATTCTAACACAGCCTTCTGCAAAGAGGAATACTGGGGTGACCGTGCCTTTCACCATTAAAATATTGGAAAAGCTCAGCTATTTCATAGGACTTGTAGGTTTGCAAAAACAATCCTATGAAAAAAGCTCTTCAGCTTCAATTGCTGATTATTAAAACTTTAAAAGAAACACATCCTACAGAAAATAATTAACAACATCTGAAGATTCTTCTGCCTGCCTAGATGCCTTAATCCGGATGGATAATTATAAATTAAATTAATCACATACATGCAAAAAATATACATACAGTCACCCAACAATTTGAGATAATGCAAACATGAAGGAAAAGACTTCTATAAAGATGGCTGTGTGAAAAGTAAAAGGATTAGCTTCAAATGATTATCCCTGGAATCTGACAAACCGTACACACCTTACTTTAGCTCAAATTTGCCTTGCCAATCAGGCTGTTAAATTACATAACAATTTGATGCTTCTTAACAAAAGACAGCATCCTGGGTGTTAGCGTCTATTGTGGTAGTCAGAGAAATTGACGTCTATTTCCTGCCTACAATCTTTTTAAATTTTTTTCCCTAATTTTACATTTTTTCTGGGAGATATACTACTTTCCTTTTTCTCTTTTTTTTTTTTTCCTTGTGAGACATTCAGTATTCCCTACGTGTTTTGTTGTGACCACACGCACATAGAAAAAGAAATAATTCTTTTCAATTCTTTCAGGGATACAGATGAACGTAATCTGTGTTGTGTTCACTTTGTTATTACTTCATGTAAGAGGTGACACAAAACCAGCAAAGCCAAAGCAGAATCAAGAAATACATATGCTTTCTTTCTGCCTTACACGCACGCACCCTCGCAAATACATGACACTTGTTAAGCGGCAGTGATGTACCACGAGCATCTCATACATTTTATCTTCATACACTTATGCTGATTATTAAATACAAGAGGTTAAAGAGTTTTCTGAGAAAGGCAGAGGAAAAGGGCTTTACTTTGATTTGCATGTTGAAAACAGAAATGAGGCAACGCTCTATGAAGAGCAGTATTATCATGATGGTGACAAAGGCTGGAAGATGGACGGTGTGCTGTTCTCCTGCCACGTCCCGTTGGGGACACAGCACAGACCTCGCTGTACCAGCGGGTATCAAGGCCTTGTCTTCTTTCTTTGCGTCACACAAGCAAGTACTGTAACTCTCTAAAAGACCACAATAATTTGAGGTTTTTTGGCTATCAGTTTATACCCTAAAAACAATTGAAGGCCATACTTCAACTCTATCACATGCAAATTTTGCTTAATGGCTTTTAGCCATTATGAATATTTCTGCTTTTTTCTATGCCTGCTACAAGACATTGTGAATATTTCGCGTAGCACGTAGAGATAGAGAAGTCTCAAGACTGCATACTTTGAGGTTGCTAGTAAGGGATTTGACTGAGCAGACGTGAAGGGCACCAGACATGCTGTTCATTGGCAGGGAGACAGTGCATTCCCAGGCACGGAACTAGGTTCACTGCCCCGATCGCTGAGTCAGAACCACTCATGGCAGGTTACATGCAGTGAAAACATTTCTTATTGGGTTCTGCTTCTGCGTTTGACCCACCTTTGGCTACCGGTGCCATTAAATATGTTAGAGAGTGGAAAAAGGCATTCTAGTCTACGGATGCCAGTCTGTATCCTTACACGGTGAGAGCTACTCTGATTTCCACCAAACTATCTACGTGCCTTGCCAAGACTATTCTTCTATTGTATGTGGCCCTGATTCTCATTCTTCCTTTCTTAATGTTAAGCAACTTCCATTGAGAAAATAATTTCCACCTTGACCTGTGATAGTTTCTCCTTCACGAAGCCTGTCAAAGAACAGTCCCCAAAAGGCACATTTGTGCAGGGAATGGCTGCCCCCTTGAGTACGTTCTCCAGTGCACCCAGTCTAACACCAGAGCGGATGGGGAGGGTCTGCAGAAACCAGGGAGAAGCCCTATTTTCAGGCACTGTAGGCTTTGAGAGAGAGGTTCAGAATTAGATGGAGAAAGGGAGTTTTATGTATAGATGACTCTTCAATTTTTGATATTTTACAGTAAGCAGGCCTATCTCCTTAGATGCTTTTTCAGTTTAGCCATTAATCTAAATGCATAATGGCAGGGAAATGAAGAATCTCATATTTTCTCTGTTTAAGCTATTCCTTCCAGAGCTAGGCTCAGCTGGACTCAACCCTGTCCATCAGTGAGCAACCTGGTTACTGTCAGGCAGTTCAAGTCCTCAGCTTTTCTCGAGGTCCCCCTTCCATTTCTCGTTACTTGTCTGCCTTCATATTGGTGGAAGACAGTGAGGGTTAGAGGACACTGTTTCGGAGAGGAAAAGATAAATAGCCTAAAAAGAAGATGAGATTTTCCGTTCACCCTGAGGTGGAAGGAGGGCAGGGTAGGGGCAAAGAAAGAGAAAAAGACAGGTAAAGCTGGAGGAGAAAAATGAGATTCTGCCTTAGTGTTTCATTAAACAAAACAAAAAACGCAATTGGTTCGGAATAAAAGAGCAATTTAATTTTGTAGGCAAAAGGCTCCTGGCTTCACTTCCTAGTGGAACAATTTGGTTTTACGAGAAGAGACTTTCCAAGCCAACCGTGACTGTACATATGGCACAGCTTGATACCTGCTCTCTGGATCCTGATGGCTCAGCTACTGAATTTGTCACATTCTTTTGCTACTCTGAGTTTTTCAAGAAATGCCGTAGTGCTTCCTGCTCTTAGGAGTTATTTGCAGCAAATTTATGAGTCTGCAGAACTATCTGCCAAAAAAGTAAACGGGGGCGGGGGGAAGAAAGGAAAGGAAAAAAATCAAATAAGTTATTAACTGCAAGTTATTCTTCAAGCTCCTGTTGCCAGCTTTTCCAGACATAGACCAACTTTTTGCCACACTAAAATGTCCAATATACTGCCCACGAGCCTCCTTTCAAATGCCTCTGAATGAAAGCGCTGCAAAGACTGCAAGATCAACCAGAGAGCATGGACGAAACCACAGTGGAGTGGCACAGCAGTGGCTGCACCCAGGAGCGAGACTCACCATTAACATCCCAGCTAAACAACCTGCTCCACACCTCCTGCTACCCCCAAATTCCTGTTGTAATGCCTGTGCTTTACAGCTAGAGAAATGAGGCTGGTGTTGAGGGAACCTCCCTGAGGCCCTCAGAGCACCCGTTTCATCCACCACAGGCCTTTCCACAGGGCCCACCCCTGCATTTGACTTCTCAGGCTCCAACTCCCAATGGTTCTAACCACAGTCAACATTAACAAGCCTTCCGATGCCATTCGAGTGTACACTGCTTTCTAAGCAGTGAGATGAATCTGAGCCTCTACGATTTGCTCTGCTGCACCGGGATTTGCAGTAAGAAAAAGAGGAAAACTTAGCTACAAACTTCTTCAACTGCTGCTTTGATTAGTCCCACGCAAATAACTTGGCTGAGTTCAGGGCTGTCTTCTATTTTCGTCTTAGTGCCTCAACACCCTGGTCTTGTACTCTGCAGTACACAGTACACGTTTATCTGTAGCACTTCAATACTGTATATATCTATTAGCTCCCATTAACAAAAGCCTTTAGGAGACCTACGAGTGCACGTTCTTCCGGCCAGGGGCTCACAGGGTATTTGAGAAACTGGCCTGACAGTCCTGCAGTAATATGTAGATTGTATAGTTGTGCACTTACCATATAAACACACTATGGACGATATATTTTTCTTGCCTTGCTGCATGATGAACAGTCAAACCAGAAAGGACTTCTGCTGGGATGAGCCAATGAAATCCCCTTTTTTATTATTTTATGTTTCCTGTGTCCATGCGATTGGAATAAACTGTAAATTAGGTGTTATAGCACTGTAGTTTGGGTAGATGTGATGTTTTAGAAATGTAGCTTTAGTTTGTTATAACATAATAGCAGCTTTGCTTTGTTGTGACAGTGGTAATAAAATAAAGTTACTACAATGTATAATGCTGTAACCAACCAAAACTAGTCTAACAAACAACAAATCAAGGGGAGCAATACCCACCCAACACTTTATGTACAGAAATATTGATGATCTGTGCTTAAACTTGCCAGGTTAGAAAGTTTCCATTTTCCAAGAGATCAAATGATGGTGATCTGCTCCTTTTGCTCTCTGAGGAGAATGCCAAAACAGGGTTCTTGGCATTTTCATGCACCACTAATAACTGCAAACTGTAGAGGAGATTGTGTGTATATAGATAGATATAGATATATAGATTTTTTTTTTTCCTTAAGTAAAGATTTCTGGCAGTTCCAGCAGCCTTGTTACTATTACACGTTAGTCACCGTTTATTCTCATCAGAAGACCAGCGGAAGGTTGAGACAGGCAGGGGACTAAAGATGGATCTCTTCTACAGTTATAAAAGGATTTCCATTTGTTAACAGCTCTGCCTATGAAGTATGCAATGACATTTTCCTACTGTGCTATTTTCATGCCTCCCGAGATGCCAGGTTATAATGCAAAACATCTGAATCATTAAATTTATACAGTTATTTAATAACCCATGTAAAATACATGGCAATGTTGCTTCTTTTAAAACATATGCACCTCATAAGAAAACAATTTCCTGCACTATGTGGTGTAGTCAGATTTCAGCAGTTGCTGTTGGGCAGAAAGGTTTCAAACTTCCATCTCCTGTGCATCCAGGAGCCATGATACCAAACACCACCAGGCTACTGCACACAGGCTCTTTCGGAGAAAATCAGCTCCCCTCTAGAGACAGTTACCTCTAAATAGAATAAATACTGTATATAAATACATAGAGATATAAATACATATCCCAAAATAATAATAGCTAGCAGCTAGCAATAATGCAAAGGTGAAACGAAAGCCTCGGCTAGCAAAACATTAAACATATTCCTCACCTTAACTGTGTGTGTTTTTTCATTAGCCTTAGCAGCACAAGACGTGTTCTCATGAACCTCCTGAGACTCACTTGGAGTGGAAAAGAGAATTTAGTTTTCTGGGAATCAGCTAAAATTCTTACTGTTTTCAACAGGTACTTTCTAGCTCCCACACTTGGAGATAAATGCTCTCAGTTGCAGAATAGATGTTTCTTTAACAGAGTTTTTACAAGACTCCATGACAGACAACTGCTAATATGGAACATGATGAGAGAAAAATATTGCTGGCACCAGCAGGATTCAGCAGAGAGAGGGTCAATTCTGTTTATAGACTTGCTGAAGGTTTTTGGTTGGTTAAAAAGCTGACAGACTGCATTACAGCCAACATTCCCATATTGATTATACCATTTCTAAGCCTGCCCTCAGTGTGACAGGAGCAGCGTAATTAGTTTTTTCCTTGTTAAATATTTGTAAATCATTCGTACTTTTATGGGTTACATAACCTGGCTGTTACCCTTCAAATAATCTTCTCATAACTTGTTTAAACGTGGAAAAAGCTGCCACAGTGCGGTGTGGTTTGTGCCCTCCCGCGAGGGTGGGCTGGCACAAGGGAGGAATCCGTGCCCGCGGGCGGTGAGGGCTGGACCGGGGATGTGCTCCAGGAGGGACCAGAAGGCACATCCCATGGCCCGGTCACCCCTTCAGCCTCAGAGGGTAAGAGGAATAAAGTTTGTCAGAGGTACAGCAGCAGTAAAAGCTGCCAATGACGAGCCTTATAACTGCTCCAGAGCAATGGTGATGTATTTATGATGCAAATCAAGGGCCCTAATTCAGCAGGCACTTAAGCACATGTTTGAGTTTCATTGACTTTGGTGGAATCAAGTGAGTGTTTAAATGCTTTTCTGAATACTGGATAACTGTACAGGGGAAAAAAGGGGGAAGGAGGCGGGGAAAGGTAACAAAACATAATGAAATTACAGTTTTTAGGGTAGAACAGTGGAAGTTGGTTTAGAGTTATTCTAGTAAAGAGAAATGTCGGGAGGTTAAATACACAAAATCAGAATTTCACAGTATGACTGTAGAGGCTAGGTATATGAAAGTATTGTTCCAGAAACCTTTTCATCTCTCTGGTTTAGCAAACAAACTGAAATATTGTTAAGCCAAATAAGGCAGAAGAGTTATGCCTGATATTTCCTTGGGCTTTAAGAATTCCTTCTCCATTTGCACTGTATAGACCTTTATAGACATGACGAAAAGAGATTAGGTGCTTGTACTCACTATTGCTAGCATTAATCAGATTTAAAGGATGACGCAAGTTGAATGAGCCTCAAAAAAGGTTTTGTTCATTTCAGATAACCTTTCAGGAGTGAGGTCTTCAGGACTTTCTTATTCCAGCAGGGTCAGAAATACCATATTAGTGTGTTATTCCTCTCTCTTATCTAAACCTGGAGGTGCTGAAGCATATAAAAATATGCTGGAAAAAAAAAACCAACCCTAACTTCCAAACTGCAAACAATTTGTGTTTATCAGAGGTTCTGCTGATGGACGATTTCCACCACAGCCAGACCAACTTCCCTCCCCTAAGTATCAATGGAGAAACAAGTCTTCTACACCCATATTTTATTTTGTTATTCCATACTTTGTTTTCCATTTTTTTCTTCGTATTACTCATTTTTATTTCTCAATACCTCATTTTTCTATGAAGGACTATATAAGTAAGGCTGTAGCATCAACAGCAGTTTCCTGATATATCTGAAGCAGATATAAGAACCTGGGGAGTTCTACAGTGACCAGAACCCAAAATTAATTCTGGACCAGCTGATCATTTGGCAATTATTTCTGTGACTGGCAACATCAGTGTTTTAAATCTAATCTTGAATTTTGGGTTCAAAATCCAATTTTGGGTTCAAAAGCAGAACCTCAAATGCAAATAGGCAGTGGCTCCTGTCTTGGGGAAAAAAATCAAAGTCAAGTCTGACATCGAAACACCCTCAAAGCTTCAGAAAAACAGACTAAAACAAAAAATAGACCAGACTGCTCCTAAACTCTTCAGTGGCAGAAATCTGGATTTAAAATTTGCGAAGCTGCAGGAGTAAGAACCATAGTAGTTTTAGAGAATACAATACCGACCTTTGATTGTCCACTCTAAAGTCAGCGCAACTGGTTTTGCAAGGCAGGTCTCCCTGCCCAATCCCACTAGCTCAAGCCTCTGTAAGCACCGCTGCCTGTAAGAGTCATTAGAACCGGGCTTTCCAAATGCCATCTCCACCCTTCTACACACATGATGATATTTAGGTATTTGTTTCCATCAGAAAACAAAGGATACATACACAGTTTTCACAATTAAAAAGATAATCATGTTGCCAATGATATAGATTTGTGCATGGTTTTCCTCCGATACAGCACACATATTGACATGATGTTCGATGCTGGGAGTGATTGATATAGTTTTGAGGAATCAAAAGAATTTTTTTCCTATTTCCGTCATTTATTCCATATGAGATATTAGACCCTGTTCAATAAGTGTAAATAGCATAAACTCTGGCACTTACGATACTATTCACTAGATTAATACAGGGTAACATTTTTTTTAAATGCCACTTAGAAATAAATGGTTGGATATCTCTCAAACTCAATGTATTTATTAGACTGAATCAATCCAAACCTTGAAATCAAATTCAGGGACTAAAATCGATATTCTCCCTGCTAATTTTGTATGCACACACCCCTTCAGAGAGCACCTTACGAGTGTAAGAAAGTAAAGCTGTATCACTGGGATGTCCAGTCCCTTCTGGAAGGGATTTTCTTTTTCTTTCTCTTTTTCTTTTTAAACCATTTCTCCGGACTTCTGTAACAGACAATCGTCTCAGCCAGTATTTTTCAGTTTTGTTCTCTTCAGGTGATCTGACATCTGTACTGTTTGGTACCGACTGATTTCCAAGTCCTGGGAGACAATTTCTTAGCATTTGAAATTCATCCAAACCCTAATGAATTCTGATGGAATTCTTGGGGACCAGTTTTCTGTCCTTTCTGTGGAGGGGCTGCACAACGCACCCTACCTATTTAAACAACATTAACAGACTAAACGTATTTAATCAATATCGCTCAAAAGACACCTGAAGAGCCACATATTAAACACTGAAGACACTGTCCCCAGTGCTGTCACCAAAGCACAGCTGAGACAGACTGACCACAACCAAAATGGATGGAGAGCGGAGTGTGCACAAGTGGGCAGGAAAAAGCCTAAATGAACGATGATCTACAAATGATGGAGACAGAGAAGGCTTTTTTTGAGGGCTCCAGGAAAAGTAGTGGTTCAGGTACATTGCCACATTCAAAATAACTTGGATATCTTTAGATATTTTGAAAGCAAACTGGAAAAACTAGGCACTATACCAGCTGCTTCTTGGTTCACAAACAAAGATCAGGTTTTATTTAGATTCTCAACCTGCTTAAGCTGGTTCTCGGGGGGGGACTTGATCTCCATGATTTGGGGAAACTCATTGGGAAAGAGGGAATAAAAAGGTAGTTCATAGAAGCCAGATGGGGAAGCCAAGAATCTGGCAAATATCCCTTTCCCACATTTCTTCTAAAACTCAAAATAAATCTGAATCTCTCTGACATTTGAAAAGAAGTCTGGCTATTTCTTCCCACATTATGTTTTCTTTTTGCTCGTTTTTGCACAGGGTCCTACGGGAAGCAGAGACTATTGCCAAAGTAATGCAAGGAAGCAAGCTGTGCTGATAATCTCGGAACGGTCCCCTTTTCTCGTGAGATATCCAGCCCAATTGCATGTACACAAGCAATCCAGGGGGAAAGACTCACTGGTGTGCTCTGGCTATTCTGGCAATGTAAGGTGGCCATAAACTCGGCTTAACTGGCCAGCACAACCAGATTTACAGCTGCTTTGTATCACCAGAGTGAAGCAAAGCTGCCAGAGCACACCAATGAATCTGGCTCCGGTAGTTTGTAGGAAACTCGGCATCAGTTTGCAAACTTATCAGCATTTTTCCAAATCAGAGCTCCAAATCTTTTGAGATCCACTTATCACTGTAAAACAACATGTCTGTGGAAGAGATTTGCCATAGAACACAGGACTGTATCCTGCTTCAGAAGCCATAGAAATTTTGATCTCATGATAGTTTCACTATACCAAAGCACCTAGCCTTAAAAAAGTTGTTATTCAAAGTGCCAATGTATTTTGGACTACGTTACGTGTGACAAAATCAACATAAGTAGTAACTTCTGGTACTTAACAGACAGATTTTTCTGATGTCTGACTAACAAAATTCGGGGCATTTCACTACCAGTGAATCTCTAATGAGCAGGTAGTAAAAATGCCTGCCTTACTGACTGTCAGGGGATATCAAATTTGCCCACTTCTGACTCAGTAATTACCCACCAAAAATGTAGATCAAGTGGTCATCACCCAAATTAGTACCTGCCAAAGATTACTTTTGGAAAGGCTGTCAGCTAAGAAACAGGAAATGAGTTGCAAAATATGATTAAAACTTGAAAATAACAGCTTTAAGGTATGAACCAGCACTCAAGCACACAATGGAGCGGGGGCAGGAAGCAGAGCCCGTGCGGGGAAGCGAGCGCAGAGAGGGGCTGATGGCCGGGGACGTGACTTGCGAACAGCGGGGAGCGATGCAAGCTGCCACGGCTGGGCCCGTTCTGCTTCCTCCCATCGCACCCTGCACGTTAATCTTCTCCAAAACCTTGCTGTAATTCATGCTGAACTGCACTTACGTGGCATTCAGATAGAGCCATGTCGCATAGCTCAGCCCGGGAGGGGACTAACAGCCCAAAACTAAAGAGCAGGTCCTCCTGAGGACCGGGGGGAGAGGGTTTCAACCTGCGGCTCTGCCTGCCACAAGCCTTCAATGTGAGCAGCTGAAATCTCTCCCTACCTCAGTGTACCATTCGCAAACTGAACATGTCTCTGTTTGGCAAAAGCGCTACAGGAGAATTAATTTCAATAGCTGGAACAAACTACAGTCCACTAAAGTTACAGTAAGTGCTATATATTGACAAAACTGAACCCAGGTCATTAAAACCATGCGAGAAGAACAAAGGAGGAGCTGACCATTGTCTTCCGTGTTCCAGCAACATTCAAATATGAAATGGAGGTCATGATAATAATAATAATCATTGTATGATACACATTTCATCACCAAATACTTTGGAATTAGCTGCAGGCAACACCACGGGTATGTCGACCGCCTCTTTCGAAAGGTGGCAACTAACTGGCTTAAAACAGACTCAAATAAAGGTTCTGGGAGCTGGGTTTGGTGGGTTTTTTTTGCTCCTGGAATCTCAGTGCAAACTATCAGCCTTACTGTAAGGGGCCTCCTGGTATATATCTGCTTACCCTGGCTGGGTAGCAGTTTCGTTTTTAAAGCCACGGTTTAAATTCGGGAAAGGAAGGAAAGTCTCTTTTCAGTGAGCTACATAAATCAGTCTCTCTCTCTCCTCTGTTTTTTTTGGGAGATACAGATAAGGCTGAATCAAATCTGCCAGTACCTGCATCTCTGTTTCCAGGGACTAATCAAATCTACTTCTCTGCACCAGAGCTGACCTGTTTGTAGCCTTAACGGAGCTGTGAATGCTGGATCAGAGCATCAGTGCTGGCGATCGCTGGACATCTGAGGTCAGAGTTGCGCGTTTGTTCCCACACCCCGCGGGAGGGCCCTCAGCAGAACACTTGGAAATAGCAACGCTTTGAAAATAAATCTGTATGTTAAACAAAGACAGCCGGAGACAGAAACAAAAGGGTAGGAATAAATTGTTGATTGCGAGCTTGCTAAAACGCTTACCAAGAAGTGATTCAGCAGATAGCATTAAGACTGGTGTTGTTTAATATATTCATTAGTGTTCTGGAAAAGAGAGGGGAAGGTGATAAAATTTGCACAGGGCGTAAAAATATTTAGGTTAGTCATGATTACAAAAGATTAGAAAAACTAGACAGATGCGCAGCATGAAGACAGATGAAATTCACTGTTCATAAATGCAAGGTAATGCATATTTGAATGAATAATTTTCCAAACTCATGCACAGGGCTAGGTTGTAAATTAACTAACCACTTGGGAAAAAAGAGAGGGAGGAGAAAACATGTGCCACTTTGGTCAACTCCATGCAAAAGCAAAACAGTTGGAAGCAGCAGTCAAAAAAAAGTAAACGGGTTGTTGGACTGCATAAAGAACAGGATGGAAATTAATACTAATTTACTACATCACTGAATAACTGGATGGTATATCCTCTCTGAAGTGCTGTACCAAGCTACATTCAACTCATCTAAAAAAAACATAAAGGTGAAATAGAAAGGGGCAACAAAAATGATTAGTGACAGAAGGAAAGACTGTGAAGATTGGGGCTGCTTAGTTTATTGAAGAGAAATAAAAAGGGGACATGAGGGAGTTAATGAAAGTTACAGAGAAGATCAGTTGCCTGTTCCTAGTTTCCTCTCCTTCTAATGCAACAACACTGAAAAACAACATCTTTAAAACCCAGTAAGGAAAATATTATTTTACACAGTTCATAATTAACCTATGGAACTGATTGCCACAAGATATCCTTCTGGCTAAGGACTTAATATGATATAAAATAGTTTAATTTAGACGCTTATGTGAATAATGAGGACATCCTAGCTAGGATTAAGATAAATATCTTAGAAAGGCTGAAAACCCTAATGCTTTGTGACAGAAATGAACCACGGGCTGATGGAGGCTGGAGAGAAACATCCTCCTTGAGCAATAAAGAATGTCTTTCTCTTCCCTTGAGCTATTTGGTACACAGTATTCCCAAAAGCTGACAGTCCAGTCTCACCAGGCCCATCTAAAGCAACATCCCCCTTTGCACTGACCTGAAGCTGCATCTCACCCAGGCCAGGATTTCAGACTTTGATTTTCAGATTTTGTTTGCTGTGGTGGCAAAGGGAGGGATATAAGACTGAGTGACTTAGAGCAAATTAATACCAACTGTTCGGTGTACTTCAGAGAGGGGAAAAAGAGTGTTTTCTGCTTTCTGCCACCAAATCTGTCCAGGTTTTCTAATTTGCATACCATGCTCATTTTGTTTGGTAGATGATAACAACACATTAACACAAAAGTACAAATAAAACTCTGTAATCAGCTAAGGTGTCAGAATCCTGCCAGTTTTCAAAATGTATCTATCCTGACCTCTGCAAACAAAAAAGGGAGCAAAAAGTTGAATAATGATAAAAGAGAAAAGCTATTGCTGCCTAAATCCCTCTGAATGGGAACCCCATCTCTTGGGTACACTTGCAAAATCCGATCTGGAGCTTCACAGAAGCTTTCTGTAAAAATGCCTTGGTTTAAAGTATGGCCCACCCAAGTATAAACAAGTTTTTTTCCCCCTTTACAGCTACTCAGTTAAGGAAGAGTCTGTAGTACAGAACTAAATCTGATTCAACGATTAATATGTAAACAGAATTTGACTGGCTCTTCTTTTGTGCTTATTGCCAAGATACAATCTGGCACAACAGTTTTGTTTGATAGACAGCCCTGGCCTATGCTTGTCAACTAGCCAATATAAAATAACATTATTACTGTATAATCTCGAATTAGGCTGTAAAATATTTCAATTGCGTGACACACATGATGAGAAGATTTTAGAGTTCTCACATGTTTACATAATTAGCACTGCATATTTGTTAAATTAAGGTATCGCTATCACCTTTATTACCATATCCCTCCTCCTTCACTCCAGTGTCTGTTTCTTGTGCAGCCTCACATGTGTTAACTTTTCAAAGGCAACAGAAAAAGGAGCCTGCGTCTCTGTGAGGATTCTCCTACTTCTGTGCAATTCTAATAAAAGGTATCAGAATACCCACCCTTTCTCACAGCCCTTCAAAAAAAAAGCTGCTGAGGTGCAACTCAAGTAAGGAAAAGAAAGCACAAGAGGGAAATGGCCTCAAAGACCTGACTTAAGGTGTATTTAATCCTTCCACTACTGGTTTAAAAGTATTAAGTAGCCATAGGCTATCCCTGGGTAGAAAGACGGTTCAGTGACATCCCTTTTGTAAATATGTAGCCGCTCAGCCTCCTCCTAAACTCCACATTGAAGTCTGCTGCTTTTTCAGATTAATTCAGTTTGAATACTGCTGACTGTCTGTCACTACAGTCATATGTCACTGGTAGCAGCTCAGAAAGCCTAACCCTTTCTCTAATGTCATCACACACAATTCATTTTTAAATGCAGTGTAATAGTTTAGGAATACCAGTAAAACAGTGGGGGATAAGGCATTTTCAATCTAGAGGGTGTGTAACACAGTTAATAACACTGTACTAGATGAGCCAAGCACACATGGCATAGGTGAGGCTTGCAAAAATACAGTTCTAATAATTAACAAGACTGTTAATAAGACTATGATAGTTTTAGACCAAGTGGCACGCTATTACCAATAGTGCTATTTCATTCAGTGATCTTTCTTGAAAAGCTAGGTACTGCCTAGAACAAAAGCATCGAAACCCAGCCCAGAATAAGCACAGCCACAAGCCCAGGCTCCAGCAGCACCGCTGGGCACCAAGCTTGGGTTCTGCTGCCCCGGCAGGACCGTGCCAGACATCAGCTGCGAGCTGGGCACGAGGGTCTGGCTGCAGGGCTTCGACTGGGACCCATTGCTACAAACACACACTTGGCTGCAAATTTACACTTTCAAAATGTTTAAGGCTTGTACATAAAATGAAACCCAGACATTTTATGACCCCAGCTGTGTTCACCATCGCCCTTACAGCTTCATTCATGACAAGGAGGTGGTGAAATAAATGGTAGAATTAGGCCCTGCAAGACAGGCACACTGCCCTCACAAAAAAGTCCGATACATTTCAAAACGAACATGCAGCACTAGCAGAAACTTGACTCGAAGAACTTCTAAAATTTGGACTAATGTTTCCCAAAAATTCAGCTTTCTGGCTTTCTGCTTTAATTTCAAGTGCAATAATAAACACACTCCTCTGTTTACAGCTCCATAAATAGTGCCTTGTGTTTTCTGAAACAATGCAGCTCTGGGCTGCCTCTGTGATCGTTTATTTTATATCATCCTTAAGTTGCCATTTATTTACATTTCTGGAAACAGCTACCCCATGAAACAAATGGCCTGTTTTGTTAAGTCATGGTCAAGGATGTTTCCTTCAACTTATCACATCTAGAAATGCCACAGACAGAAATGCTTTCAGGCTATTTGCTAAGAAAACTAACATAAGCTCCTTATCAGAAAATATTACATTTCCCCGAAAGGTGAACTGTTCTGTCAGTTTTTCAGGCCATGTGAAATTCCTTCTTCGCTATGACAGGTCACTGAACAGCAGCTGATGGCACACAGTGGTCGCCCAGCCAAAGCCTTCAGCTCCACACGACTGCAGGTAGCGGCACACACCCAGGACGCCTTTTCCCTCTGACACATCTAACCTGGGGCTTATGTTCTAGGTTGGGGCCTTTTGTTGTTTGCTTGGGGTTGATTTGGGACTTCTCCCTTTCACTTTGTTCTTAGGAGGCGTCCACAAGCAACGCAGCTGTGGCGCTGAGGTGCGTGTGCCAGCCGCTTCGGGTCACAGCACAGACCCAGCAGCCAGAACTGGCCCCTTCTAGACATCACTCCCCCTTATCTATTCAAACTCACTACCAGAAAGTCAGAAGAGGAGCTATGTCTCATTATTTCTGTGTTTGTTTGGGGTTTTTTTAAGGTATTTTCTTGTTTTTCACCCTACTAAAACCAAAACATTAGCAACTACAGACTGACAATGAAGTTTAATGGAAGATACAAGAGTTCAGATAGTGTAGTTGTTTTCCTCAACTGACACAGCTAATTTCCAGGTAGAATTCCACAAGTTATAAAGGTTGCTCATGTTCATAAGAGCTGAGCAACAGCCCCCTTGGGATCAACACTGTACACGCTTTGTGTTACACACATTTGCATTAAGCTTATGAACCTTTAAGAAGAGCTCTTCACAATGAAGGCAAAAGCTCCAGTTGGCAAAATACTCCAATTTCGTGGTGGTTTAGAAATTGCAGCAGAGGAAGCTGCCCTGCGAAATCCTGATGCACTGGCACACACAGAACACACAGGCACACACGGAACACACGGGCACAATTGATTTCAGCAGGTTTCCCCTGTGTGCTTGCAGAGATCTGCTAGACGCAAGGTTTAAGATACAGGAGGGCTGTGGACATGAACAGACAAAGAGAAATCCAAAGGAACAACTGATGAAACCTTCTCTTTTTTTCCAGTGAAACTACTGTTTTTAATCTTTTCATTTTTTTTTTCTTTCTGTCTATTCAAGTTCAAAACTCATTTCTTGTAATTTCAGGAGGGTGTTTTCACTGTGTGATGATAAAGTTTGAAATAAAAGCTTTACTAACTGCCATCCTTTGGTTCATTCATGACTCTTACCGCCCTGCCCTTTCTGCCAATCGTTACCCGCACACTGTTTGGGATTTACTGCTGCAGAGAAGCAGCCAGAGTAGCCATCGTTATATTCCATTCTCTGTGCATTATCACCAGCTGATCTTATGTATTTATTACAATTTATAAAAGCATAAATGGCTCTGGCCTCCCCCCATGCAAACCCCCCTCATTCTCCTGCTGGCCTCCGGCGCAGCACCCTGAGAACAGGCCGCCCTGGGACAGGAACCGGCCGCAGCTCCGCTGGCAGATACCAAGCTGATGGCTTCCCAAATCACAGACAACTCACGTTTAAATAGGCCCCTCATTTTCCCTGCTGGGGCTCAGGAGTATCAGTGCAATCTTGGCTGGGTCACAGACAACAGGGGAGAGGTGATTTTGCAGCTTTGTTAAAACTTTTTTTTTTTTTTTTTGTCACCCATTGCCACTTCAGGAGAGGACCAAACACCCTCTGTTACGTGTATAAATGTCCACCGCAAGATGGGGATTAAAGAGGGTAGTGTATATAGCAGCACTGCTATTTGATGCCAAAAATAAGTCTGATGCTTCTGTTCAGGAATAGGAAATAACACTGTGAGCAAGTCAAGTCACTCCCCAATGGACTTTCTTTGAATTTTCTCCAGGGGCTATTTCCTTTTCCTAAATGTGGGAAATACTTCCTGCCTGTGAGTGAGCACAACCCATATACTGAGAGGAAAATTAATAAAACAAACAAAAAGAAAACAAACAAAAGGACCTTTGTTCTGCAAAGAAATGGCACCAGCTATGCTCAGGAAGCATAAAGAAACCCAACGGATGAGAAAATAGACAAATCCTAAATAGATTTCATGTAAGATGATTAAAAGAGCTTCCTTCGCTGTATATTTGGCAACACGTGAAATCGTGAGTCAGAGATATATCCCTTTCCTTTCCGTACTGTTGCTTGTAGTTCATGAATAAATATATGATTAAGAACACTCCAGATTTGGCATTATCAGACATATTACCTGTCTCTTGTTGTTTCAATCACGCCTGCAGCTCTGACCACTACAGACACTCTCTACGTCTTCAAACTTTGCTCAGCTCTATGGAGTAACAGGAGACATTTCAGGGTCCCCCAAACCTAACACTGTATCTGATCCCTATGAATTTCTAGATGATCACCTTTAATCGAGACATTCCTTGCTCAGTTCCAAGATGGATCCACCTCTATTCACTGCGCCAGGGCTCGGCTGTTCTTGTGTCTCGTGTGTGTACAGTACAGCACCAGTGATCGGGATTTCAAAGAGAAATCTATTAAACTTGGAAATTGCCAAAATAGCTCACGAAAGTTGCCATACATGGATGTATATCACAGAAGAAAAAAAATCATTTTACAACATCTATAAAACCCTGATTATAATAAATGTCTCCTTAATTAATACATCAGGACATAAAGCCATTTATTCTCTTCTCATTTGCTATCATTCTCCCTGTTCAGATTTAATAATGCAAAAAGGTTGCTCAGATGCCAAACAGTAAAAATAATAAAAATACATTCATCATTGATTCGAAAAGCAGAAATGCCTGGCAGTAGTGCTGGCACAGAGAATACAGCCAAATTTCTTAACTGAAATCCAAATAGCGTTTCACCCAAGAATCTTCGAAACATACAATAAAATATACGATATGGTAAATAAAGCAGCCTGAAAAATGCATGGAGAACTGTGAAACAGGTGCCCAGAATAACCATTATTACAATATGCACACCAAAAGGGAGGGAGAAAGGGACAGAGAGAAAGAGAGAGAGGGAAAAAAAGCTTTCAAGACGGTTAAATTCATGAGGGCTACAGAGCCTCAAATTGAAATTATCTCACTCTGCACTGATAAATAAAGTAGCTCTGGTACCTAAATCATGACACTAACTATACGTTTCGATTTTTTTAAGTAGTGATTAGGTGGATACTCAGGGGAACCTACTAGCCTTCACAGAGATAACAGACTCAACTTAATATCAACTTAAAAAGAGACTTGAATTCTAACCAATCTCATGTAATGAATTGAAATTCTATAGCTTTCAGAGAAAAAAAAAAAAAAAAAAAGATAAAAAAGCGATGTGGCTCCATTCTCTAACTTGCTGTCAGGAAATATAATTTGTGCTCTCGGTGATTCACCTAGCTCATATGCAGCATGCAAATTTATTTCCCTAATAATCAGACCTGGAGATTGCCCAAGAGGATTAATAGCATCATTCCTTATGACCGCCAGGATATTATGCACCTCTGACATGGAAAAATTGTGTTAGTTCTACAGAGAAAACGCAAGGATATTTGTCCTGCTAGACAATATAATAGGCTGGTGCATCATCAGATTACAATGTCATTTCAAAAACCTTGAATACAAATAATGTACAGTGGGGGAAATGTTGGTACAACCTCCCTTAATTCAGTAGCCTTGAATTCACACGTATTTTTTTGCATGCGTTTTGTTGGGTTTGGTTTTGGTTTTTTTCCCCCTCTCCCCATAATAGTCTGTAGAACACTGCAGGAAAAAGGCAAAGGTATTTTGTATTAAAAACCATATCTTTTTGTTTGGTCTTACGTTATTCTTTGAGAATAGCCTATATGGACACTGCAGTAAAAATAACATAAAATCCACGGCTTCCAGTTTTTCAAAGAGCTGAATACAGCCACAGCTACAGTGTACTGTATTCCATATGTGAATACAGAGCAATTTATTTGCACAATTGCTTAATTTTGATTCGCAAGTCAAAGCGACGTGTTCTGCAGGCTCTGGTATTCACACAGGGAGAATTTTAATTTTAAAAATCTTTTTAAACGAGTTGGTCAGGAATTTTTGAAAAAAAGGAATGTTTCCTGCTGTACTTTAGACCAAAGAACACTGCCTTGGAGACAAGACAAAATTTCATTATTATGCGCATGGGAGCAATAAGATTAGCTCCTATTGCTGCCCCTAAGGTGGAGCAGCAGGAGGAACCAATGGGACGATGCTAATGTGTATGTTAATAGTATTCTCCTAGAAGAAGTTGGGATAATTAAACATGTACCATCTCTTTAAGACAGAACTGCACACATTTTCTTCGGATGGGTGTTTACAAGATTTCCAATTTCAGGTCACAGCCATTTCTGAGATTGCTTAAGAAAGAGATGGGAATAACTTATCTTATTCATGTATTCAAAGAACCTTATAAAATGTGCAAAACATAACAGTTTTAAGGGGCAAAACATGTGTCTTGCCTTGACAGACCTGCTTTATTATGTGTAGTGTTGTACACTGACCTAATATATTGAACATTTTTAGCTAATATACCTTGTAGGAACCAGCCTTTAATGTGATGGATTTTATAGTACCTCATTAGGGTGTGTTTATATAACCTGATACTAAACACATTTTCAGATTCATGTTCCTTATTAAAATTGTGAGCCGTATTGATTTTTAGTTGAACAGCAACAGAGACATTTTAATATTAAGAAAGGCTGCTCTCGAGTTGTTTTCACAGATCACAACTACTGTGACACGAGCAGTGCACATATCTCTCATCTTTCTTTACAGCCTCAATTATAAGAATCAGGATGTGTTACCCCACCTGCTTTTCTACTGGGTGAGCGATTCTCTGCCTCCATTTAGGATGCCAAAAAGCATTTTTATTCATTGGTCTGGGGGCTGTTGTTTTTCAATATACATTTGTGACAAGCCCCCAAACAGTATTTATATTTTTCCTTATAAAGAACCGTGTGTTTTTAAAACCAAAATACCTTAATGCATCTGCTTTTCAAGTTTCCATAACAAACTGAGTAGCTATAGCAATATTTACTCTAATACAGCAAACACAAAAACTTAGCATTCCTAGCAGTGTAAAAAAAAAAAAAAATGACTTTCACATCCTAATGTCTCCATTTTGTAAACCAGTCTTCAAAGGTAAATCTAATGTCAGCAGTAAATAGAGTGGCTCCAATATTTCTCTGAGGAGTCATGGGGAAATAATGATCTTTGAGGCACTGTAAATAGTTTAAATTATTGGAAGGTCCTTGTAAGAAATGAAATATGAGAATTAAAAAAAAAAAACCACCTTGATTTCTTTATTGTGAAGTTAGGGCATTTGGAGGTAGCCCAAATTTTTAATGCAAATATTTAGAGAGAGAAATTATCACTTCTGAGACAAGCAAATCATACGCTTATTCTTGACTCTTATTGATTTAATGAACAGTTTGTTAATATAAGGCCATTTGAGAAACGAAAACCAGACATAGAAGAGTAGGTGTTCATTACATTCCCGCATTTTTAAAATCAACCTTTAAGTCTTCAGCAGGGAAAAGGTTTGAAATTAAATTGTGGCACATAGAAACTGCTAGATTTAATACAGCCACTTGTGTGCTTTCAATTTAACTACACCTGTTAGTTTTGCTACAACACCACAGAAGCAGTTCAGCAGCCTTCAGTAATTGCCATATTTGGCCCAAGAAATTTTAGGTCTGAATTATTTCTCAGAAAGTAGATTTTCCCTTTATTTTGCCCCTGGCATGCTATTCATTATTAAACATTAAAGTTGTGTCAATTACTTACTTCCATAGTTGATTATTATCCTGGTTATTCTACCAGCTAATCAACTCTTTCCTAAAACATGTCTAGCAGTGACTTTGAATTCGTGTACAGAATATAATTATTTGTGCAAATTTCTTTTGTTTCTTGTTAACCACAGAAATTGGCTAATTACTTTAATCCCTGCAACCCCTCAAAAAGAAAGTATCTTGATTTACCAATTTATTTTTAATCAATATTGGGCTAAGCTTTGAAAGTTGACTGTTCAACCAACAGAAGACACTGCAGAGAGAAAAAAAAAATATATTTTCTCCATCCCCTTTAAAGTAGGCTGAAAACACCTTCATCTGAAAGACTTTGTTAGCTTTATCAGATCCAAAGCTCTTCTGTTTGAGGTGTAATTATTTTACCATTATTACATGCAAGGCTTTTAACAGAACAGTCATTCCCTCTATTTAAGCCATAAGTTTTATAATTTATTACATCTCTTTGGTCATCAACTCACTATACAAACAGTTGGTCACGAGTGACCAATTACATTAAGGTTAAGCAACATAACTTTAAATTAGAAATAAGCTAATGTATCTTCATCAAGGGCCTGCTGTGTTTTCAGCCCTGTTTATGAGATGATACTAAATGTGGATATGGAGCACGCTCACTGGGACCAATTCCTATCGGCCTGAAAATGGGAAAGTCTTGAGCCTGCTCAGGTCCAGAGCTAATTAATGGGATAACATCTGCTTTACACATTCTGCTGGAGTAATTTCTATCAACTTCCCTGTGAAGATGCATGGGAAACTATCAGAGAAATAAGTATCTATGCTGAACCGTATTAATCCATACTGAGCCTGAAAATGGGAATTTCAGTCCTCCTATTATCCCAGAGATGGGCGGGGGGAGGAAGAGGGTGCAGGGCTTGTTTCTTGGATTATACAATTTCTGTATTTTTAGCATATGATATATATTTAGTTCTGTTTGCATGCACATGCTTGCATATGCACACACTATTTGACTGCACGCAGGCTTGTTTTCTGTGTGTGCTGTTGGGCTTTTTTAAGAACGAGCACAGCAGCAGATGAAGATGACCATGCTCCTCGTGCAACAATCAATTTTACACAGGAAGATGGTGAAGTGGTTTTATTGCATTACTTAAAAACACAGCATGAATTGCTAAAGCAAAAATACAGTACTGTGAAACAGGCTTCAAAAGTGATAAGCCCACTCACTTCATTTTATCAGCCTGTGTAAAACGCACTGTGGTATGAAGGGCCAGGCACCGATTCTGATTTGAGATTTAAATAAATACGACGTGATGGGAACACTGACCACCTCCCAACCCCTGGAAAAACAACTACCAAAAAAAGGCAGAATATTTCTCTGAAAAAAACCACAAAGTATCAAATCCAGGCATCTTCTCACCTAAATTTTATCAATTTGTCCAAAAATTCCTCAGCAATCTTAATTACAGTGGGGTGCTTAAAGCTGCATTTTGCTCCCGAGTTTTTTCCTGGTGAAGTCCTGTAGGGCACAGGATCAGACTGCTGAGGAGAGACATCACATTTTTATGTGTGCTTTTGTCTGCATCTATGCTTACACATATGTAAAAAATTTTAAATGAATGCACTTAAAAAAAGTCCATATTGTAAACATCTATATGTGTATGTTCATATAAAGCATATATATATAAAAATATAAATATATATATATACACATAAAAGCATAGACAAATATGCAAGTCTGTGTGTGTATGCACAGAGAGACAAAAAGCCAAACCAGAAACCACCAGTATGCACCAGTAAAAGTCCAAGTTTGGAGTGGCAGAATGAGAAGAAATCATATCGTTTTCTTTATATTATTCTTATTGTCTAAGCTATGATTTACAGGTTTAATTCTTTCAAGCTAATGCATACGAAGAAATTGCATATGGACAGAAAAAAAAGGTGAGGGAGGTCTTTACAATAATGAGATTATATTAATAGACATTCACCTTTACCTAAGAGGTTATGAGTTCATATGTCAACTCTATGGAATATTTTCCATAATTCGTTTGCCATTGTGTATATTCTATTTATTTGCTTGCTACAACATATTGAAATATTCAAGCTATTGGGAATTAAATGCTTATTTGACTAACAATGCTTATCTGCGAATTAATGGTCGAAAACATGGAGTTTTCTAAAAAGCTGTCACTCCGTTTTATTTATGGAGGTACTACTGAGACAAGATTCAAGGTCTTTCAAAGAACACCAACATCTCAGGCTTAGGGGAGGAAAAATATTATTTACTTCACATTTTTAACAATCTTATATAATTGTGTAAATTACTGAAATGAAATAGCGCTTGCTTTTGTCACATGCAAATGACAATCGCACAGTGAGCCAAGAAGGTGCGTTGCACATGCAGTAGCCAGAATGGCTTGGGTTCCAACTTCTGTGTGTGCGCGTGTCTGTGGGGAGTGAGTTTGGAGAGGGAGGGAATGCAATTTAAAGACCTACATAATGCAATATTCTTATGTGGCCCATCACATTTTGAGACCAAAAAAAACCCCTGATTTTTAATTTGCTTAAACATACAAAGATGGTCAACCTCACCACTGCTGGAATATTCTGATTTGCAGGTCGGATTAATAGAAACCACACAGCAACTGTTCCTTTTCTTCCTCCTGAAAATGTGCCATGAGGCAACACGGTTGGAACAGGGGTGAATCCTCAATTCTGTTAGTCTACCTACCCTGTCAATGTTATTTGAACACTTACTTTCCTTAAGGGGCTCATTCAGCTGTCCTAATATGTATACAGTGATAATATAGTCATACGCATAATAAAGAAGAGCTTCGGAATTATAGTCAGCTTAGTAATAATGCAGTACTGTGCTGGAGTGATTGGCAACTGTTGATCCAATTATATAACTGGTTGCTTCTTAAAATTCAGGGATATGAGATTGATATATAATGTGCTGTAAAGTGTAAAAGAACTGGACAGGAAATAAGGCGGGTTGAATTTTTTAGTGCTTTGATCAAATTAGAACCAGGTTGATGAAAGGAAATGCCTTGGGTTCTCTGCATGAAGTTTTGTGCTATACAAAAGGCTCTAGAAATGATCAATTTTGCACATGTCACTCAGTAAGTTTAGAGCAAACTACTCTCTGTGCTGGGGAGAATCTCTGCAACGGATCACTCACAATGCCACTCCGTACTGGACATAAAATTTGGCAGATGCTCAGAAATGAAAGCGATGAGCCAAAGGAGGGACAGTCGCAAATCATAGGAATACCCCAAATTTGCAGGTTTTTCAGGTTTCTGCGCAGCCTTTACTTTGACTCAGGAAACACAGATGGGTAAAGACAGAAAAGGGTCATCTGGTGAAACCCCCAGAAATAAATGCAGGATTATCTTTGGTGCTGTTCTTTTAAGCATTTCTCTAGCTAACTCACTAACTAGCTTTCATCCATTGTAACCCTCTGCCTGTCCCCTGCTTTTAAAACAGCTACTATTATTTATGAAGTGCTGTAGATGTGCAGTGAGAAGCACAGGGACTTTTTGCTCTTATTTTTCCTTGAGGACAACTTAAAAGGAGAGAAAAAAGCACGTATGAAAAGGCACCTTGCAGGTAAGGCTGTGGTTCTTCTGTCGCTTGGTCTGTCTCTGAAGAATGACTCCATAGTGGTTAGGCCTGTATGAGACACAACCTCTCTGGTACCAATCTCTCTGTACTATATGCTACTCAACGTAGTGATTTAAATCCCACAGTTCCAGTCTTAATGCATTAACATTTCAGCACTCCTCAAATTTATCCTGGAAATCTGTCTCCCCCTCATAATTCTTAGCCCCAAATCACAGAAACATGTAAAATCGGAAGGGAGGCACCTGAGTCCAGTATACATCCACACCTCTGCCAGGAATATATAGAGAGATTTACTAATAAATACACACCAGGGGTCGGGGAGAGAGGAGTAGAGAAACAAATTCCCAAGCCAGGGTACCACAAAATGTCCTGTGACACCCACTGCAACAGAGAATAGGGAGTAACTATTTGAACGAGCCATCGATGCTGAAATAACCTGCTGAATTTCTGTTACCCTCAGGATAGTACCTGCACGTAAACACTTTAGTTTTGGCATAATTCCCTCTGTGAGAAATGCCTCCAGAAAACAGGGTCTCCAGAAATCATATTACAGGATGGGGAGCACTGACGGATCGGTGCAGTAACCTTCACCTAGGCCTTCCAATTCAGTTTTGTGTGAATTACATCAAATTGCCGTGGGTATTTGTGTTGGATGCAGAGTAGTTGAATAGCTGCCCATTTCTACACCAAAGCAGCTCTTTTGAAGTTGATTGGTGTTCCCCAGTAACAGAAACACTGCACAGCATCGAAAATGACAAGACATCACACTGCAATTTCACTAAAAAAGATGCATGGGGTATATATGAATAATATTTTTCTGAGTTCCAAGAGTGGAGTTAGAGAAATGTCTTTACAATTTGTATGTGAGATACTCCTCGACTCTAGTGGCAGACATTCACAAGCACACACACTAATAAGGTATAATTTGACAATATGGTAGAGGTCCATCTTTCCAGTTCTATTAACTGTGAAAGACACAGTTCCTGGTGCCAACTCGGTTGCACAGCAGTAGCATTTTGCTCTGCAGCCAAAAGAGCAAGGATCTAGCAACGGAGCTGAATGCCAACACACTGGGAGATCAGAGTGCACGAAGAGGACGGCACTGCACTGGGAAGAAGGCATCACCTCCAGCACTGCCTGCTGCCCAACAGACAGCAACTTGGACCAACTATTTGGAAGCAGACACCAGCAAAAGCACAAAATAGCGTGGGTTTTCGCGGTGGAAAAACAAGTGAAACCTTCCCGTCGCAGAAATGCGGAGTTGCGGATCGAGTGGCAGTGGCGGCGCTTGAGATCCGCACCAAGGAACCGCGCTAACCTGGGGTTTGATTCTCACCATGCTCCCTGAAAACACACTACATCGTGGCGACTTGTTATGTTATGAAAACATAAGAAACAGGATAGAATGAATATACTTTAAATAATAGTCTTTTCCATAACATTTGCCTTTTTGTTGTTGTTGTTGTTAGATCACACTTAATATGATTCCACTACATCAATGCTGTGGATGAAATGGAAAGCTGTATTCTTCTAAATGTGTTCCTAACATTCCATTTTTTACAGAGCTGCCAGGGGCTATTCTGCATTCTCACAACTGCTACAAATGTAACATATTGTTTTGCAATAAAAATTAGCTATAAAAGTGTGAAAAATGCCAGGGATCCAAATGTGAGAAACAAGAGAAGGGGGTACGGCTTTCACACCCTTTTAGTGGACATTTTATTTATTTTTCAAATGAAGCAGACATATTTATAGCTACTGTATTTCAATTATCTCTTAATTTCTCACATTTTATGCAAATTCTAGACATTTTAATTGCAAATGAGAAGGGAACTTATTTTTAAAAGTGGAGCAACACAACATTTCAGATCTCGATTTTAATTCCAAATTTATCTACATCACTGTTAAAAACTTTTAAAACCTCGTTTACACTGTGACTTAAAATTAGGTGCAATTTAAAACAAAACCAAAAGACCTCCATACCAATTACTTATATCGCCAAAACCTTTTTCACACATTCTTAAATCTTTTCTTTTTAATTCAAAATTTTTAGGTAGGAAAAGTTTAGGAAGTTGAAATGACATTATTAATCGGTGACACATTATTTCAACAAGAGTCAGTAATTTAATAGTATTGTCCATAACTGATGAAAATTAATACATTACCCACCCTATTTTCTCTTTCTGTCTCCATGACTTCAGTAACCTAGGGCATGGGTTATTAGCTCAATCCGTGCTCAGCCGTCACTCAATGGGAAATTCTTTCAGGAGGATAAACCACAACTCAGCCTTTGGCTGGATAAAAATTTCCACTATATTATTAAAAGCATTAGTGACAAATGTCTCTCTTTCCCAAGTAGTATTCCCAGTAGCTTACTCTTACTGAACGTTAATAAGCAGATGGCCTTCAATGCTAAATAAAACATTTGTAACAAATTCAAAACCAGTTGAAGCTGTGCTGATTTTAAGCAGGGATAATTTTCTAATGGATCCTAGGGCTCCAAATCAAACGGTGGGTCTGGGGATCCAATCTGTGATGCTGGGTCTGAGCAGACACGTAAGACACTCGGTACCTGTGCAGAGCCCTGCACTCCATAACCTGACTGTTTGGGCCCCAACCAGCCAAGGTTTTGGGTAGATACCAAGGTTTTGCCAAACACTGCCTTCAACTTTGCCATCCGAAATACAACCTCTAGAGACACTATTTCCAAACAATAAAATATAGCCTGAAATGGAGCTCTCTTTAAGCAGAAGTCCTGGCTTTGGTATTACCCTTCGCCCTCCAGCAGTTACCCCGTTCCTTTCTTTTACTATGCACAGACACTGACATGCAACCACAGACATGCAGCCACACATTTAAAATCACCCATGTCTACGGAGCTCTCTAAGCTGAGAATTCAGTGCTCGACTTCTCACTATCCAATGAAAAAATCTTTAGAAGTTCCAACTATTTACTATAAATGGAAATTTACTGTCTGAAACGTGTGGGGTTTTCTCTGCTTTCTATTTGGTAATTTATTTTAATGCATTCAAAAAATGAGACGCAGCACTTTGGTTAAGACATCTGTATTTCAGGCCAACATCTTCAGAACTGTGAGCAGCTCTGTTAATAGTCTTCTCATTTGATTAGGGTAATCTGCTGCTGTGCTGTCTTAATCTTTATCCACTACTTTTTAACCAATCAATACTTTAGGGTTATAGATTAGGAAGGCAGATGATAATTTTGTAGATAAACTCTCCAGGCACTGCTGACATAGTATGGTTCCATATTTAATACCTTTTCAGAGGATTCACAACTCCATTAATGTAGGAATCTGCCCAGAAAAACAAGTTAAACCTTAAATTTTCAAAGCTGTGCGCAGGGATTTGGCCACCTGACTCCTATTAATGTCAATGAAAATTTAAAGGTAAGAAAAGCAATGTCTTTTCCCTGGGATCATTTCTTCTTTGAAAGGAACCAGAGAAAAGAGAGAGGAAATGAAAAGCAACTTCGTACTGCAGGCTGAGAGCAGCAAGGCCGGCTGTTGAGGCTGGAAGTTTACAGAAATAGAACGTTTGTTCACTAAGTGAGTGAGCATCTCAACATGTATCAAAATTGCTAGGTATGAGAAGTTCAGAAAGAAGAAAATTAGATTTTGTGGTTTTAAAATGTCAATGAAATATACATTTTTTAATTTTGCACAGCTAAAATTATCTGTTGCTTAGGATATTAATTTTGCTGCAGATAAAATTAGTTGTCAGAACTCTGTTTATGGCCTAATTACCTCTTGTAAGAAAAAAAAAAAATGAGGGCAGGAGAAATAAAAAGAATAACAATAAAATACAGTTATCTGCCTTCCAGCAAAGGGGGTTCTTCATGACATGTCACCTGTGTGGATTTCACTAGAGCTGTGCACGTGTTCCACGTACATGAAACCAGATCTGCTTGGGCTGTTTTGCCAATGTGGGCAGTGCCAGCTCGTGCCTACCCTCATCTCCATGCCTGGGGACAGGCAGGATGGGCCAAACCACCCTCTGCTACTTCTAGAAAACTGGCAATCTTGAAATTATTCAAGCCCCTAATGGAGCAAGTCAGGAAAACTGAGGACAAAGTCTTGGGAAAAAAGCCACTGCAAATAACTGTACTTTCTTCTTGAAATTTGTCCACTTTAATTCCAGTTATGGAAACAGCAAATCCCTTTTTAATTGGTTAGAAGTGGGTGCTAGGCATGCCACTGAAAAGTTGCAAACAACTGGCCGGAGCCTAATGTTACAGATGTTAGAAATAGCACATTTTGGTCTCATTTCAGCCCTCTCTATGCATATTGCCCGATCCTTCAGCAAGAAGCAAGTACCACAAACATCAAGCATATTTCTTAATAGGTCTTCCCATTACATTAATCTGAAAATTGAAATTGATTTGTACAGTATTCATGTTAATCAAGTTGCAGCCACGGTGCCATCTAAACTACAGCTGTACCTGGCAGAGCTTGGGAGCGGCGCATACAGAAGACGAGTGAATCTGGCCTCAAACAGAAGTTATCCTTTGAAGCGTTCTGTACAGCATTGCCATGAGATCTGCCCGGCTACATTTTTAAAATATATTTGACAAACAAAAAATGTATATCTGTGTTCATTTCACAAGATGTAAATGTCTCTTTTGCGGTAGGAAAAATCCTGCTCCCTGGAAGTGATTCTAATCTAATCTGACATGCGGTATTTGTAAACGTACATTAGTGTCCCAACCTATTTACAGTGTTTACATAAAACCCCCTGAAATCTCCACATTCCTTGAAAAGTTAATCCAGTACAAATATTGACTGGCTGTCAATTGAGCATTATTGACTTGCTTCGGGACTGTGCTTTATTGCCTTAACTGATGAAACTTGTTTTCTTTGCTAAACTTAATTTCTTTTTGGCCCCGTTTGGATGAAATACCATTTTTGCTAGACTGCACCTCTCCCACTGGCTGCTGTGGGGCTGCCTTTTCCAGTTAGCAAGAGCGGCAGGACAGCCCACGTACTTCGCTGTGTGCAACAGGAGCTTGTAGGAGGCCAACAACCCAGCCTGTACTTTACAAATTCCAGTTGTGGCAGTCTACACCTTCACATTTTTTTTAAGGGAATGCTAAAATTCTAAAAGGTGAAAACCTTGGACGTCTTAGCATCTTTTTATCAGGAATAGTACAGGTGAGGTTGTCCAGAAACCAAAGTGCATGGAACACACACACTCATCATATTTTGAACACCCAAGAAAGCATTATTTATCATTTCATTTTTAAAATCTATACTTTCTGGATACAGTGAAACAGAAAACAAAAATAGCAACTTTCACAACATTGCCTGATTCTGCAACAAATTCCATCAAATGTTTTTAAGTTCTGACCCCCAGGTCAAGTGAAACTGACAATAAATCTTAGGAAAGATTCGATATTGTTAAGCTGCAAAACCCAAAATCTATTACAAAAGATTTATCATAACTTGTAAAAAATGAACCCAAAATGTTTCAGTCAGTGCAGGGAAGGACAGAAGTGTGGAATGGCAGACAGGGAAAAAAGTGTAGATCTTGAACGACCATACCAAGTTATAAAGCGGGTATTTATCTCTGATCTCAAAACAACATTTAGGAAGAAATCTCCTGAAAATTCCAGTTAAGATAGATATAGGGGTTTTTTTTGTTGTTTTTGTTGCTGTGGGGTTACTTTGTAAAGGAATATAACATAGCAGTCACTTACACTTTGCAGGAGCACTATCTGCTTCTCCACACGGGGATGCTTTTTGCACCACGCACAACTCCAGGGCAGTATCTAGTGCCGAAACAAGATGGTGCCACCATCTGCTCCTTCTTCTGTTCCCATCAACAGCCTGGTGAGAGAGGAGCAAAGAGAAAAAAAAAAATGGGGATATGTTAGTTACATCTTCATTTAATATTATTTATAATTTTTTATGTCTCGTTCAGGTGATGTGACAGTCCAATTCTTTTAATCAAACATCCTCGGATTGTCTGTTTGGGAACTGAACAAAGCCATGGCAGTTGTGCTCTCAGATTGCCAGCCACACAGCAAGTTTATTCTTGTCTATTTCGTTTCCTTTTTATTTTTGCCCTTATAAGTCACTTTTTCTAGAAGACTTCATTTCCTTTTAAATGAAAGATTTCTTCTAAACATTTGACAAATAGAAGAATCTATCCTATAACACCAGCTACATCAAGAATGCACCTGCTCTCTGTTAAGATCCTTTGGCTAGCTTGAATAAAGTTAAATGTTAATATTTTCATTAGTTTACTGGTTAGTAAGTTTTGGGGGTTGTGTTGGTTGTCTTTAAAAAAATAATAATAAAAGAGGCCTTACACAAATTTTACTTTTTTTTTAATACAAAAGGGGCTGATTTGTGATTTTTTTTTTTTTTTAACAAAACGTGTTACCATTGAAATCCTGTCAAATGAATTCAAGGTGTCTAAAGCAGTTTAGCTAACAGGCTCCATGAGCGTCACAGTAGAACCACCATATGTCCCAGTTTGAAGCGACTGTCTCCTCTGCTTTTCCTTCCGCAGCCCCCGTGCTGATCACCCTGTCCCCACCGACCACGTGAGGAACAAGTGCTGTGTCAGATGGCAAGAGAGCAAAGCAGCACTGCCCCCCAAAAGACTGCTAAAGAACATCAACTGATTCCACCGTGGCTATCCTCTGCTGGATGTTTTTCCTGCAAAATGTTACGCTCCTGATGTGCGAGCTCAAGCAAAACATGAAACTCTCCATGATTTTTATATTTTCTTTTGTACTGTAACCAAAATTAAAATTATTTTCCAGTGGAATATGTATAGCTGCTTTCTGCAGGTTTCACAAAAAGTGTTGAAAGCATTCTGTAGCTGTTTGGTCCATGCCCTCCTCCTGCTCCCTGTTCACACAGCTCACTTCGGGCACGAAAGGAACAGCCGCTTGTGCTCCGAGATACAGCACCCATGTGCTCACGTGAGTGCAAATACAAACCCAGAGCACCCACAGCCTTCACTGGGGCTGCACGGTACCCTCAAGGAAAAAAGCTGTATCCCAGAGGTGTGCACACGTGTGTGTGTATGTACACGTGTGTGTGTACACACATGTGTGAGACAGACAGGCCAGGGCAGCTCGGGGGCCACAGGAGCAGGGATGTGCAGCAAAACAAGCCTGGCTAACACGGGCTTTTTAAGGTGAGACATAATCATTTAACATACAGATGGTATATCAGTTTACATCTCACACTGAGAGATCGTGCTTGGTTATACGAGAAAAGGGAGAAACAAATTATAACAGAGTCGGAAAGCCCCTGAAAAGTGAGGCTGTGGGGGACCCCAGATGTACTTGAACCAACCACAATCACACCATCAGCACGTGGCGTAAAAAGTGCCAAAACAAGATGAAAACGCCAACACACTGTATGTTAAAAAGCTTGCATTTTGCTGTAGCCCAAAATCCTTCCCTCCCCACGTACCTCTACATAATAATAATAATAATAATAATAAAAATAAGCCCTCAAGATCAAATAGTCAGTGATATCTCAAAAAAAAAAAAAAAGACAGGCTTAAGAAACCAAATCCTTGTAATAAATGATATATTATGAGTTAAGGAGATGAACCGACAAAGTGGTGCACCTCTAATCTCCTCCCTGCAACAGCAAGAAGAGCTGAATCACTCGCACAACATTTTTCTTTAAGCATGTCCAGGGATGGCTCCTACTCTCCACTTTCTCTAAGAACAAACTCTACTAATTTACCAGATTGACTAAGCTCCAGACCAGCAGTATAGTCGGTTTGAACCCATAATTTTCTATCATAAAAATAAAATTTCGGAACATTTCCTTATTAGAATATAATTGACTCTTTTGGGGCAGGTTTAAATTGGGGATGAGAGAATCAAGGCATTTAACTGATGCAAACTCAGCTCTGTTTTTGGGGATCAGAGGTAAGGCCCTTCCTCCCAAATCTCTGATGTTCAACGCCGAGTTGTCAAGCCCAGCAGCTGTGGCAGCCTCCTGATGGCTCTGACATCCATCGAATGGAAATTTTGCATGTGGCCCATACTCGGAGACCCACTGCAGCCCTGCAGTGCACCAAGAGCTATCCCACTCAGGATTCCCAGTTATTCATTTGTTTCAAACCTGAAATGACACCTCTCCACCTGGACAACGATTTTAAATAACAAGCTATAAAAGAAAAAAAATCCAGCAGCGTGGCAAAAATGCCAGGCACATAAAGAAAATTAACTACCCCATATTTCTAAGCAAAAAAAAAAAAATTAATGTCACCTTTTTATACCTTCAGCCCCCTTGTCAAATGTCACTCAACAGATTCGTACCAGGGCTGTGCAGCTATTTCGGGCAAGGTAGGGGTAAAGTCTGTGAACAAGGACCTCCCACCTTACACCAGTCCCGTGCTTCTCTAGCACAGGCACATCCCTTCAGTTTTCCTCTCTTAGCTTTGCCAGCTAGGGAAAAAAATGTCTCTACAACATTCAGGACCTAAAAGCCACCGTGCTGAAGTGCACCAGCTTTTATGAAAGAAATATACACCTTCCAAGCAATAACTGCTAAGGAGGGAACACTTTTGGTGTAATACACCACATGCAAATTTCATCACGAAAACTCAGGCAGCAATACAGAACAGAAGACTGCAGGACACGAGGTTTCTTTTTAGAATGAATGACAGTTTGGCATTCTGGTATGAGAGGTGTAAACAGACCGGAACCTTTATTTTGCTTTTAACAGCCCAGAAGCTGGACAGGTTTTTGTTGTTGTTTTTAAGTATTATAATTATTTCTAGCACAGTGTTAGCGCACTTTCATGCCTGCATAAGCCTGGCATATATGTGACTGCACTAAAGACCGCTGTATCTTCAAAGGTTGAGCAGTAAATGATGAGAACGTAACTTGTTAATATTTGAACTAAGTTTGAAACTATTTCAGTGATGACATCATACCTAACCATCTTTTCTAATTTTTCTTAGTCCAATAAAGCATTTCAACTCAAAAGAAAAAAAGGAAAAAAAAGGGAAGAAGGGGGGAAAAAAAGGAAAAGAAAGAACAAGTGTGTTTCATTAGCAAGAAAGCAGCAGATTAAAAATTCCAAATTAATTATTTTGACATTAGTTATTTTAGTATTGCAGAGATTTTTTGAATGATGCAATGATCATCAGAACCAACTGTGCCCACACAGTTATGTCTAAATAGAGCTATTACTGGCCATCAGCTCAGAAGCCCACACTGACACAGCTAAGACTCATAATCCAAGTCAAACACACCTAGGTAGGAGAACTAAGAAAGTGTAAGAATAGTATTAAAGGATTAAGAAAATTCTAGGGAAAAAAAAAAAAATGAGTCAGTGGCAAATACAACTAATTGGTTTTGAAAGTTTGACTTTTCTTCAACAGTGTTATAGACAATCCCAAAGAGAATTTAGAAATAAGAACGTATTTTGCAAAATATTTGCTTGTGGCACAGTGCTTTTGTAATGAAAATCAACTCACCTACCAAATAATTTTTGTTTAGAATAGCTTTTTTATGTCCCGCAGAAATCACCAGCAGTCAGCAGCGCTCCCCAAGCCACATTCATTTGGGCTGATAAAACTGTCTCATAAGACACAAGGAGAAAAGAAATGATGAGGCAGGAACGGCAGCCTCGTGTTCTGCCCTCTGCAGCCAGGATGCGCTGGCTTTTCTCTACAATTCACACTTTCCTTCCTATACCACATCCCAAACTTCTCTTTACGCTTTTCTCATTGCTGCTCCATCTTCTTTCCCTACTAAAGGCTTTTCATCCCCCTTCCATCTCCCTCTTTATAGCAACCCTTTTTTTCCCCATCTTTCAGTTGGTTGATTTTCTCACCATAAGGAAAGTGGATGCCAAAACTGCAAGCTGGTTTGGCATCTTAAAAGTGCAATAATTCACATTTCTCTAGAAACAGTTGTATTAGTTTGAAATTTACACTTGACCATTTCAAAATTCTAGAAGACATAAAAAATAAGAATATTTAAAAAAATTTTAAAAATCAAAGAGAAACAGAAAGACAGACAGACATGAAAGAGGATGAAACCATATAGTGATGGTAGGAAAAAAAAAAAGGACAAAGATTTTCACTTTGTCTGGCACAGTGTCTTCATGTTTTTTAAATTGTTCTGTATTTTCACAGCTTCAGCTGATATTTCTGAAATATGGAATTTGCATTTTCTAGGTGGGGAACGCTGCCAAAGCTGTTAATCCCAGGCAGATGTAAAGTTGCACCACTATATTGTGATGTGGCTCCTTAAAAACAACTTAAAAGGATAAAAAAACCCCAACAAAACAACCACCCAACCACCACCACAAATATTCACTAACCCATATGGTCAATAATTGCTGTTTAATAGTCCTCCTATTACAAACCTAAAAAGCAGCAGCCAGAATTACCAGTAGAGTATTAATAAACAGGAATGAGTTAATAGTGCATAAAGACCTTCTAGTGGAACAGTGGGGGAGTAGAATATTCTTTTCTTAAGTCAGCTGTAAGTAATTACTACATGGTGTGCTTCTGACTATTACCATAACAGAGCAATTGGACGTGAAGAATGGATAATAGTACGGACATGGAGGTATTTTTAGAATATCAGCAGTGAGGCAGGTAAATGCCCTACTCAGGCACAAACCTTTAAATAAGTTTAAATAACTTTTCCTAATGACACCTAGCCTGAGCAGAATTTTGGAATGATCAATCTAATAAATTATTTAAAGTAACTTTATAAAGACGCGTCTGTGATATGTAAATAAGGGAAACGGCAAAAAAAATCCCACGCAGACATGAAGCAAGCAACCAGCCTTACGGTAACTCCATAATCACAGGTTTCTCTCCGTTTCTTTTAGAGCAGTGCCTTCATCTGTTTGAGTGCGGACTGTGCTCCGCTCGCTTCCATTGGCTGCTCAGGTGAAAACTAAAATATTCAAATAAGAACTGTAACTGTGATTGCAGGAGTTGTGGGTTTTCTACAATTGAGTTAGTCGTCCTCAGTGACTTAATGATGCATATCATTTATTTTAAAATATCGTTATAGGAGCATTCACTGGGATGCAGCTCCGTGTTCAAAGGACTGTCCATTATGTTATGCAGCAGGGCTTTTCATGTACAACTACAGGCTGAGATATTGTCTATCGACACAACATATGCTCTCAGATAAAAACAGCTTGAGACTTTTGATTCAGACAGTGGTAATTTTGAAACTGCACAGAAATATAATTTAAGGAATATTTTGAATTTTTCAGGCTATAGGTCTTTTTCCTGCTATGTTGCTACACAGGGCAGATGTTGATTTTTCAATTTGCAGGTTTGTTAAGCATCATGGAATGTTTTGGTTCTCAATCAAGAATATTCTTCCCAAGTGGTTGCAAAGTCCTATGCCTGAAAATAAATGCATGTCCTTTTTGTTTCTTAGCAGCACGTGTTCTGCATTCGGTAGAAGCATAAAATAGATAACGCAATGCCATTTATCGGACCAATATATACATTTTAAGCCACAAGATCTCAGAACGCAATGTGTTTGCAAGTTATACTCTACAAATACAGTTTATATAAGACAAGAGGCAATTGCATTTACAGTGTGCCATACCAACACTTCTATTCAGAAAATTTGCATATCCCATGCACTATGATGTCCTTGGTATTGTGTCCATCCACTGATATGCCACTGTATTGGCCAGTTAGCAATGACCTTACAAAAGCAACAGTCCCTGCACACACAATTTTCATGATGAACAGCATAGCACATTTAAAGCATGTGCACATATGTTCCCTCTTCCTCAAATTCCTCATTTCTCATTTGCATGCATACCAACAGACAGGACAAAATAATTTTGGCTCCCCTAAAGACAACGGAGATTGTGACGCTGAGTTCCCCCACAGTATTTGCTATCTTCAACAGCGGTTTATGACTAATCTGCTGCAATGTCATTGATACTAGTCCTATATTTTCATTTAACAATCAGATACAGCTATAGAAATCACATTGTGCCAGATCCACCACTGCGTAAAGTTGCTGACTTCAGGGCATTTTATCAAGATGGGTTTGGCCCTTTGCAGTCTCCTGCCCCATTAAATCTGAAGATTATGTGGTGTTCTTAGTCAGTCCACTGTTATCATAATGGAGAGCTGATGTTATAATGTGGGTCAAACAAACAGCTAATTGTTCTTGGGCATAGCTTGAGCAAAAACAGAGTGGAGAGGCTGAAGACGTTAATAATAGTACTCGGCACGATTATAATAGATAGTTTCTATCAGAGGATTTAAAATCACTTTGCAAGCTTTACAAGCACAGTGCTAAGTGTTTTTGATACTCCCATTTGAAAGCGAGACCATCATCTTAAGATCATGCTCATACATTTAGATACTGGAGCAGTGAGAGTTTTAAACAATCAAGAAGGCGATGCACGATAAAAGGCAAGCTTTAGGGAGTCGTGCTAAATGAGCCAACTTGGAATCAAAGCAAAAGTTTGTGAGGGCGTTTTTAAACAAACAAGCTAAATAAAAAGAAAACAAGTAGGCAACACTGTAAGAATAAAAATTCCATATGGACAAAGGTTGCGTTTTTTGTTTCTGTTGGTTTGGTGGTTGTTGTTGTTTCCCTCCCCCTCCTCCAAATTAAAACAAGACATTTGCTGCTTTCTATTGTTTTTCTGCACTACTGTGCATCCAGCAACTGCTTTTGCAAAAGGATGGCCCAGAAAAGCCTATGTGAGTGGTTGGAGCTTTCCAGTCAAGACCAGGATGCAGCACAACGTGCTGGTTTGCAGGAGCAGACTCTCTCAATATAAGCAGTTTCAAGCAAAGGACTGACTTCTCACACGCCTAGGAAGGGTTCAGGATATTTCTGGTACTGTAGACACACACACGCTCACACTTACGCACACATTTATTAGAATATTAAACGATAATACCCCAGGCTATATCCTGTATGGAAAAATCCTATTGAAAGGCAGAGAGACTTACAGTCTTACAGGCAAGGCTGAGAGGGTGAGAAGGAAAACACAAAGAAAAGTGAAGCAGTGACACAGAAGTCACAAAATTGCAACAGGAATCAAGGTCACCCAAACTGACTCAGGAACTGATTACAGGCAGAATAAATCTGCAGGTCTGGAGCTGACAGGGGAAGGGGGTTCGAGGGAGGCAAAAGTATGAAAAATAAGGTGACTTAACACTCTTGAAAAAGTTTCAACACACAGGAAAACACCACAAAAACTAATCTAAAAAATGTCAGCCAGAGATGAAGGCATGGAACGCACGAGGACGAAGGCATGGAACGCATGAAAGCACTGTAGAATAGTTGCAAAGAAACCGGTTTTCTCTTTTGGTAGACAGTGTTACGAAAATACAAGTTCCCTGCAGCTCTCCATTAATAGAATAATTTTGGCTGGAAGAGACCCTCAAGATCATTGAGTCCAATCGTGACCTAACACTGGCACTAAACCATGTCCTCAGCCACATTCTTTAGAGTTCTTTCTGTAAGGACCAGGAGGGATGTAGTCAGCAAAAAGACAACAACAAAGGCATTACCATTTCTCTAGGACATCTGACATATTTATGGAGAATAAAATACAATTGTCTAAATTATTAGCCCTAGGAAAATTGTTTTGTAGTTCTCATTCAAGCTGTTACTCAGGGTGCATTCTGTCCTTTGGAACAACCTGAAGCTGGTCCTGCATTGTAACTTCTTCAAAAACAAGATAATGGATTATTTTAAAATGGTTCTTTGGGAAGACCGCATATACTTTCAAGTTCTCCAGTGTGGCACACTGGCCTTACATCTTCCAGCTTAAAATAAAGTGGAATCGCTGAATCAATAGTTATACATAGAAGTATTTGGGTTAACAAAACAGTCCCATTATACATTTCTACAACACTAAACTTCCAGAAGAATCCCCAAGCCATCTGAAACCAAAACTTAACTTTGATCAAGGTATCAGTCTCTCCTGTCCCTGCAGTGTCCCTTGGGTATCTCCTGAGAAAGAACCGAGCATATTCAAACCTCTTTCAGTCATGGGCTCAGTGCAGAGGTGGTTTAGGTCCATGATTATGCATAGTTTCCTTAAATGGCCTATTTTTGCTTTCTGGTTCTTGAATGAGATAGTAAAATGAAACACTTTTTAAAAAAAAATCAGAACTGAATCATTCATGGATGGCTGCAATTGTTATTCGTATTTCACTGGCATCTCAAGATTTCAGGCAAAAGTGGGATGCTGGTCTTGGAGCATGTATTAAGAAACATCTCATCTTCCCCAAAGAGCCTTCAGTTCAACAAGAGACACACACATGGGAGGAACTATATGGTATCCTGACCCAGACTGTGCCCAGAGCGCAACTTGTCTGAACCCTGAGCCTTTACAAAGTATGTGACACAAACTTTTAAAGGGCGAAGGAAGAACTTCAAAGATTGCAACAATTTTTAACTTCATTCACTTAAGTTTATACCTGATACAAAGTAAGGGCTGTAAAGAATTGCCTTTTGTCCCCACTTTTCAAGCATCACCCAGCTCTCTGCCTCACTCCTTTCAGCCTTGCTGCAGGGATAGTTCGACTACCTGAGTTTCAGGGTAGAACTGCTGTATGTTCAGAGAAAGCGGCATTGTTTTGGGGTACCCCCAGTGCTAGGCCGAGCACCCCCGCGGGCTGGACAAACAGCAAGGGCTACCATATACTGCAACACTTCCCATTTGTCAATCGGGGACCCCCAAACCACCATAACTTTTGCCAAGAGGCATCACTCTCCCATTTCAACTGAGATCTCCACAATTTTACTACTGCATTTTGTTGGTCATGAATTCATCGTGTATAATTGCCCCTCATCCCATACACTGCACAGTTTTGTGTATGCTGTGACTCAAAACTGCTTCTAGAAAAGCAGTTTTGTTTGAAGTCCAACTTCTGATTTCATGCAGTATCACTCATTAACTGAGCAAAGCTGACAAGCAGCCTCATTTATTAGAATAACAGCTACACCTCATTTTACTGACATGATGACCTGGAAATATTCCCACCTTTCCCTACCATTCTTTTTTCTGCTTTTCTTTCAGCTACTTGATACATGGCACCGCTTTTTCCCTTCTTGCCTTGCTATTGTTTCTAGTCTCCAAATGCACTTGTATTCTTCTCCCGCTTAATTCATCCTTCATAATTACATATTCCCTTAAGATCCTTTCCTATTAGCCAGATTTCTTAGTTACCCCTAATGGGCCATCCACTTCTAGGTACCACCATTTGCCAACCTGATCACATTTCCACATGTACTGCAGTTTGAGGGGTAGTTTTCCTTTTCTGTTAACTCTTCACGAGGTACCATTTTTCTTAGGCTGTCCTCAGACTGCAAAGGTTGTCAGTGCCTTTACCGGAGTCTGTGGCAGCAAGGCTTTAAAATGATACCTCCCATTATGTCTGACTTTGTTGCAAGGTGTCCAACAACAGCATCGCAATGAGGAGGTCACCAGGAGACTAGAAGTTGACAGACTCTTCCCAAGCCTTGCCAGAGATACAGAGTTTGGGACAAACCTCCTTGCTGCTTGCTCAGCTGAGCCTGTAACGGCCGCAGGGAGAGTAAAGCTGGGAAAAACAGCCAGGCCCTTCAAAAGCAGAGAAAATGAACAGATTGACATTCTCAAAATCCTTTTATTTTTATGTTATTGCTGGCTTTTATTAAAAATATTGTTAAAATCCAGCCTGTTTCTATGGAGAGGTTCAATTTCAACAAAACATAATTTTCTGATGGAAAACGTTTCATCATAAAAAAATATTCAACCAGTTCTACTGATAAATTTGCATGGTCTTTTCCTGACTAGAGCCAGGGACAACTATATGAATCTTTCCTGGGGAAAAGGAGTTCCTTAGTTGGAAAAAGGCAAGGTGCTTATTCTTCCTTGGAAGTATGAGTAAAGCAGCAGCTGATTAATACTGAAAGCAGTATCAAGAGAAATGTATGCTAAGTTTCAGCACAGAATTAATTTCTATGGGTAAATATGTATCAATTCCTTACAGTAATAGAATGTGCTACAAAATTCAACAGATTTCTCACTGTAATGGTGTAAGTAATCAAGAAACATATTAAGAAAGAATAACAAGAGAGAGACACTGAAAAATGCCTTTCAAAACTCCTTTACTGACTACATGATGTTGCTACAGCAGTAATCTATATATTCATTTCATCCTAAATTTTTAGATTAATAGATACAATGAAGGAAAACCCTCGCTATCTGACTTCAATAGATCTGTATCAATTTAGAAATTCTGAGTATTGTCCTGATCAGAAAGAGGTACCAAGTATTTTAGCTAACACCTCACAGAAAGTGTTTTAGTAATTTTCAACATTAAGCCTTTCGAGCTTCTTGAAATAAGGGCTACACAGCCAGAGGCAGTGGCGGGGGGGAATCCAAACCAAAATGCCCCCCTGCCCCATCCTCACATGGACGGCTAAAGAAGTTCAAAATTCATGGGAACTGAGCATGCAAAATCAACTCTGAAGGCCAGAATTGACCATAATCTGAATGAGGAGACTTCTTGGAAGAAAAATTAAGATTTAATTCACTTAAAGTGAAACAGTCAATTGATAGCCTGTTTGTCACTGAGTTCACTTATTCAACAGTAACAGAAATAATACAGCAATTACACTTATAAATGAAATACTATATGTAAAGCTCAAGCTTCTTGAGCAGAATTTTACTCTCTAAAAGCCACACAGCCTGCCCCAAAATGCTAAGTAAAGTCTCACTGACATGCTCTATTTATTGACGTTTATATAGTGCCAGTATATAAGCCAATATTTTAACCTTTTTCTACACTTCAGTATTACCGTCTTAGTTTCTAATAATGACATTAAGCAGTTCCTAAATTAAATGCTACTCGCTATTTCCCAAAAGAGTGAAAACAAACCAGCGCAAAACAAAATACAACAGCATTTTTTAAAAGATGTGATAATCAGCAAAAACGATGCATAAAGCCATTATTTTTTACTGGGCTTTGTTGTGACAGTTACCATAGCTAACCCATTAACATATTTGCTGTACAAGTATGGTCATTCTACAGCCTTAATTAACTTCCAAGTGGAGAGTGATGTGGCTTACCACTTATTAAATATCCTCTACAATAAGTTACAGTTTTACCCTTCCAACCTCACTTAGCCAAGACACCTAGAAGAGCCAGCTTTCTATCTGACTGTAATTTTGTAATTGCTTTTCACTGAAATTATGTTGAAACTGGACCCCCTATGTAAATGTATTTTGCCTGGTTCATCTAAAATTGGCCACCCCTAATCAGATCTGGTTGATATTTGATTGAATAAGTGGAAAATTAAGTTCCTCTCTGATCATGCTTTGCCTTTTCCTCCCTTTCATTATTTATAACGTAGGCATTTCTTTGGTTGCAATTTGAAAGCGTGCCCCCTAGAGAACAGCAGAAGGCAGACAGACACATGGGAAAGGCTGCTTTGGAAGCTAATCTGCTTCTGGTACAACACACAAACAGCGTAGTTACACTAAGCAAAGCTCATTTCAGCAAGCACTTTATTCATGAAGAAAGCAATGCGATTTGAGATTTAATCGAGTCAGAATTAGGTTTTGCGATTAGCAAGGCTGAGCTGTTAAGGTATAGTCATAATGATATCATTATTTCCACACACCCATGTGGCATGAGCATCGTCAAGGAGCGTAATGCTCTGTATGTTTAAACGGTATATCACCAGCTAAAAGCAACTGCATCCACCTCCACCGGGCGTTCCACCGAGTATAAAATAGGACTTGAGTTTGAAAAAAAAAAAAATACTTCTACAAAGGGAACACATAAAAAGGCCACAGGAGTGCATAACTGAAAAATATATAAAAATGCAAATTTCCCTAAACTTCATCTTTGGATGGACTGAAGCATAAGTGAGAACTTCAACAAAGCTATAGAAAAAGATGACAGGTCTGAGTTTCAGAAATTTAAGACAGCAGTAGGATTAGACACTTTGGGTTGTCTTCGCATACATTTCTTATGGGAGTTAATTCCATTTGACATGCAAGACCAAAGCAAGATTACAGAGGCATAGCCCCATGGCGAGGTGTATGCTGTAGCTAAAAGCTGGGATTTGAATAATTGTGCAGGCTTACTCCAAGAATCAGGCGAGAACAGAATGAATGGATTATTACAAGGAACTTTGTACATTTTTAACTGCTGGACTTAATAAAATACCCTGTGTGTAAGACTGGTATTATGGTCCTCTGCACTCAGTCTAGTTGAAGTTTATGGTAGGATCTATCAAATATGAGAAAAAACAGAAGCTGTTAAAAAAGAATCTTTAATGAAGAATCGGGCAGGGCCGTGCCCCACGCGATTTTCTGAGGGAAGCAAATTTGGATAGCTTTAGTTCAAAATATTCAGGCCCCAAAAAGTTAAAGGGAATTCATTTCCTGTACAAAAGAAGGTAGATGGAACACAAGAGATTGGATCAGAAAAATGAGGGAACAAAAAAAAAAAAAAAAAAAAAAAGGTGAGTTTTTATTTCACTGTTTCAGCTTGTTAGCTAGGTCATTTATTACGGAGAAAGATTACTAATCCACACATCATTTTTTTTTAAATTGACCTCTTCCCTTTGTGTCTGTGGAAGCACTTGTCTGTAAAAGGAGGTAATAGCTGACTGCTCCTTAGAGTCAGTGCTGCTTAATTAACTGTCCAGTGAGAATTATTGAAATACTTATATAATTCTTATTTAGCACTCATTAAAGTGAGGGATACAAATGCTGGACAATGAGAGGTTCAGGAAGGCTTTGAAAAGAGGGAGTTAGTGCTCTAATAGCAAAGAATTATGAAAGCCTGCCCATTAATGGTAACAGAGCAGACCTTTCATTTTAAAAGTCACTGACTCAGATCTGGACTTATTTGATATTTTTTAAAAAGTTCCTTCATCTAACCCCCTAGGAATAGATGATCTCCAATTCCTCCTGCCATCGCTAACCAGACTGTGCAGTAGGTGCGTGAAGGAGGTAAATGGAATTTCTGCGCCCTCGGCTGGGCTCGGCACAGCTCTCACCACCCCAGCCTGCTCGCGGAAAGCTTGTCAGCTGCTGAGAGCGACTGAAATCGGTAAGAGAGAACCAGCTGCCGTGGTTTGTACCAAACAGCACATTTACTTTCTTAATGCAGGACTCCCCTTGCATAAAACATGTCTACAAATACCAGTACACTACACGTAAAGGAAAACTCGGGTGATGATCATTTTGCCCTAAAATATAACCTCTCTTTCATTTTAATGGGTGCTTTGGAAGCCTGCCATAAAAGGTAATGAATATTTGGAACTTGGCAATTTCCAAAATGGAAACGAAGAGCCTGCTGGATACCAAGCAACAGCAAGATTCAACACTACCTATAACTTACTCTGTGACATGGATTATGGCAGTAATAGACTATTGTACAGAAAATAAGCTAAATTCATCAGTACTTTTTGCAAGACAGAAGTAACATGCATGTGCATCTTCCATGCACAATATCTTTTTTTCAGAAATAGCTGGCTAAAAATAATTAATTGGCCCAAATTCAGTGTGTTTCTTGTAGTAGAACTGGGTTTACATAGGCCATATGCCTCAACAGTTTGTCCCCAGAAAATTTACCAACAATAAATAACAGTGTTACCAGCGTCTTAAAGCCTTTGAAGGTTCATTCCTCCACAGGTGTGCTCCATTCCTCTCTCTAATCTGTATATTGTCGAAAGTTCTTGAATCTACAGGAATTCGCTTAGAAATGAAGCTCAGATATCCTTTCTACTCATATAATGATTGATGAAACACAAGGGAAAATAAATTGAATTACGTTAAATCTCCCAGGGAAACATAATTAAGCTGTAAAGCATTCCCTTGAAATCTTTGTATCACTCAGGCTGTATCTCCTACTACATGATCAATAATAATATTAATTAAAGACAATTATTTTGAAGGACTGGCACGAACTTTCAGCTTTTACTATGTTTTATACTATGAAAAATCTCAGGATTTGTTTGGCTATCATATCTGCAAAATCCTCCTGTATTTCTAGCCCAAGATTCCTAAAGTATTGTGGCTGGAATTCTTGCTTTCTTTTTTGGTACCTATTGCTGTTCTGTATGTCTGTATATAGTTCAGTATACATACATTAGAGGAATGCCACTGAGGATAATACAAACATTACAACCTTACCCTAAATACAAAAGCTGGCCAATTGCATGGAGTATGCTGGTTTCAATTTCCTTTTAACCGCACTCCTAGGCATTAAATATTTGTACATGACAGTTATATTAAATGACCACCAACAACATTCGCCTCCATCACCAAAGCAAAACATGGCATGTACTTCCAGTTCTCCAAGCAGGAGATGAAACAAGAGTTCTGGGAGAAAAATCACAGCAGACACATCTCAAAAAAATTGGGATCAGGAAAAAGTAGGACAAAATCTAATTCGATACTACAAAGGAAATAGCGCCATCAGTTTTCCAAAGGAATTTCGCCACAGATGGAACGTGTGGACAAAAAGGCCTGGGGAAAATTTGGTTAGTGAACAATTCTTACCAATGCAAGAAAATTATATAGATGATTGTGTGTTTTTACTACCTACAGATTAATATAAATAATTAGTTTGTGTACATAAGCATGTTTTGACTATATATAAAATAGAAATATATTCTGGTTTTAACAACATATTCTTGTATATGAAGCCTCATGCTCAAAAAAAAAAGTCCCTTATATGTCAGCCAGAAAAACTAATTCAAATTACATGGCGTAGATTACATAAAAAGCATGACAGTCCTGAGTAAGTCTAAAATTCAAGCCCAGGCACCATCCCTAAAGAGTGACCGAGACTTTCATCAAATGTCATAAGCTCTGTGCTGTGGAATTTTTTCAAAGAGAACACTCTCTGGGCAAACAGCTTCCAGTTTCACAAATGCTCGTCATAAACTCGCATGTATGGAAAGGAAATGGACCTCTCAAATACAAAAGCATATATTACAAAGAATAGAAAAGGCTTCTGAAGAAAGTATACATTGAATTTGAAGCATTAAATACTACTATGAAAGCCATAAATAGAGCAACAATAATTAGAAGAATACCTTGGTATTCCTAAAACCTCAACAATAAAGCAGCTTAGCAAAATAACAGGATGCAAGCTGTAAATAAGTTGGCTGTTTGCTTGTTCTTTTAATAACAAAGGCACTGAGAAGGCAAATTTCAGACCCTGCAGAAGGCGGCAAATAATTTCTCCCCAAAGGCAGAGGAAAGATTTCTCAAATAAGCTTCATCCTAAAAAAGATCAGAGTAAAATATATGAAGCAAGATGACATAATGGGCTGTTGCTTAAACGCAACCACCGACAGTACCCTATTCTGAAAACTAGGCTGTGGGTAATTGAATGTAAGACGAAGCAAAAATATAGAAAAAGCCAAGCTGAAGCTGAAGAATAAAAATGCAGTGTGTGTAACAGTATTGAGAGGAGTACAGCTCTGTAGAACTGATTAATAAGAAGAGCAGTGAACAGTAGAGAGTGGATTTGCAGAGATTAGAACATCACAGGCTTTGTCCAAAAGATTGTATAAAGTTCTTATTGGGTTTGAATTTAAATAGGGTAAAATTTATCTAACACCATTAATGTTTCCCTTTGACCTTTAAATATATCTTTCCTCCACTCCTAAAAAAAGGACACTTTAAAGTAAAATATTTTTACACTCCACCATTTTGAACTGCCTGCACATGTGTGTACAGATATGCACACTATTATATTCCTATGCACTACAGTAAAAAATCAGTTAAGCCATTACAAACAAACTGCTTTGATGCTGGCAGTCAAATTCAAGACAACATACACTTTGATAAACCCTTCAAGTCAAGTTCCTGCATTAACAGGTCCAAAAATGCAAAGTATTATACAAGATTGCATAATAGGGGCTTGGCAATTTCTGTTTCAAAGCTCTCACAAACACTCCATTGGAACACGCATTGGAGCATGTGGCAGCACCACCTCAGAGAAGTTGAAATCAGTAGTAAGAAGTTTTTATAAAGAGATGAAACATAAAAATAGGCTGGGCAATAAAACCAAAGATAATATTTAAAACCAGAAAGCTACAGGCAGCAATAGGACACCAAGTGGAGATGGCAGCATCAGAAAAACATAGCGTTCAGTGACAAGTTAAGGATAGAGACCCTCATTACAGACAGAATTAAATACTCCATGGATAGATTCTAAGGGAAAGACACCAGAATGCAGATTTAATTTTCTGGTTACAATGCTGTTTTCAGGATGTTTTTGAGGCAGGACTTCTACACCTCAACTATTGTGTTTTAGAGAACTTAAATCTCTTCGTCATATGAGATAGGGAGTTGTACTCAGTCTGGAAAGACTCACAGTAGGCACAAATGGGAAATATGGGGAGTTTTACTTCCGTCGAGGTAAAACAGTTGGAACAGACTTAAAACCACAACGAACCATAGAGAAAGCCAGACAACAATACTCGTAAAGGCAAAGCACATAATAACTAGCAAAGATAAAACACTAAAATATTTAAAACTACCAAAGCAGTTCCAATATATACACATGTCAACAACAGAGATGCTGGTTTTCAGTCCCTAACCTCTTGCCATGTTGGAGGGGTTAGAAAGGCTTTTTAAGATGCAGTGATAGCAATCTAGATTTTTCTTACCTAGCTTTCTCTGTCTAAAAGATACAAATCAAAAAGCCAACTCCCTATTACAGTCTGTGGAGGGGGACAGGCACAGAACAAAGTGAATCATCCGATTGAGGTGACTACACAGAGCCAAGAAGATTAGTCTATACGGTATATATATATAGCCATATGGTATATACCCAACATTAAGGGAAGTGAATCCCACCTTCCACACTCATCCAGAAAGCTGGAGTTGACCTCGCTGAGTCTTACCTTCCGCCAGCCTTAGCTGGTGCTCCTCTAGAGATTTTAGATAGCTCAACAAATTCCCCTCTGGAGTTTGCGTAAATTTCAGGATTTAGAAAAAATACATATAATCTGTTTAACAAGTTAAAAGATAAAATAAGAAAAGACTAGTTTTAATTGTAGCTTTTCCTGCCTCCATGCATGCTCACCAACGGCTTTTCCTATATACAAAGTTGACTGAAGGGAGGGGTGGGATGAATAACAAATTGATGTGATACAATCACATCATTCACAATCACATAATGGACTATATCCCAATTTTCAAAAGGCATAAAGTATCCTCATTAATACGATAAGTGCAGCAGTCAAATCAGTACTATGATTTTATCAGGGTTTTTGACTGTACATGAATTAGAATATAAAATGCATACAGAATTTTTAATGGGAAGGCTTTAACATTCTGTGAATGTATTTCTTACTGTCATTTACATCGCATTAAAGTGAAATTCCACATAAAAGCATAAAGAGAATACTCTATGTCCTAAATTATAGTTTTTCATAGTTGTCATGTCCACATACTGGGAATCTTATTCACACACTGTAATATTATCTTAAATCTGAAAAGGGTAAGGTATTTCTCTGATTGTTTGGTGTGGCTGGCAGGTGGAGTTGTTGCACAATAAGGTCAGATGGTCAGGATGAAGCCTACAGAGATCTTTTAGGGATGCAAACTGTTCTATAACAGGTTGCTAAACCCTGGACTTCCAGTTCTTATTCTCAGTAGGGTGCTAAAATTGTCACTCTGTTCAGAGAGATGTTGTTATCATCTTTAGTTCCCTTCATTTTTCCACCTTGTTTTCAGAACATTAGTTTAACATAAAGTTTGCCAAGAAATATTTGTCTTTAATTCCAAAGGGATGTATTTAGTCTTTAAGAAATAAGTATAGGCTATTTCTGCATGCATCTCCTTCACTTTACATTTTACCATAAAAACTAGCAACATCAGTTTTTACAATTTAACCTATTTCCTCATATCCAGTAGTTTCATGCTGCTTCAGATTTGATTAATCTCAAAGAAAAAGAGCCTGTAAACTCAGATTTGTTCTATACTCGTCAAACCACCTGGCACAGACTAAGTGATGTTTCTGACCAATATATTATAGTTGGTCTAAATTCCCCTCAACTCTAAATGCTGTCAATTAAAACATTGGGGTTTTTTCCCAGTGCAACTGGAAATGTTGGACTGTACTAATGGAATGGACCAGCCACAGAACACCCCCCTGCTTTCTGGATTTTGAACGGTGAAATATTACGCGCTCTTCTTCTTCCTTCTTTTCTGATTTTTCAAATATTGGATCTTATTTTTTCGTTCCTGCCCCTCCCACCTCAATAACTTCTCATTGGAACTACTGGAATCTGCGAGGACATTTTTTTCAGCATTTGTAGCATCCAAACATTTGGAGGGAGGAAAGATAAGCAGCACCTAAGCATCTGAGGGAGGAAAAAAATAGGCAGCAAATTTTACTGGATTAATGGTAGAAGCAGCTACAGCTTTAGCTCCATCTCTTGCCTGTTAATTTACAGATACTTTCAGGCCAGAGAGCAGCAAATATCAGCATTGCTGTCTTCAGGTTCTAGTAACCATTTATCCACGCAGGGGAAGGAATGTTACCTCTCGAAAGAACCACCCAGACTGTTGCATGTGATCAGTGCTGGTTTTAGTACTGCATACATCACTAAAAGACTGAGGACTTTTATTTAGTCAATGCAAAATAATTTGTAGGAAGTGATACCTGCTGCAACTGCCTTTTTGCAGAGCAAACAATCTGCTACTCAGTTGCGGAAAAGGAGACAGAGAAGTGAGAATGGTACTTCTGACTGAATCTGCCAGGAGCAGGTTACGAAGAAAGAAAATTCCCTCTCTTCTTTTGTCTTTATCCCTGATATACATGACCACACTTAACCAGGTCACTGCAAGTGTGTACATCAAATACTCATCATTTCACTTGCTAAAACCATGTTGAAACAGCATTTCTTTCCCCCCCTGCTGTTTTATTTTAAGGTCTACTTTCTATCCTGCTTGAGTCCAGACACGACAGAATAAGAAAATATTTAGAGTAACTTGGGGCAGGTATTTTTAATATGACTTCTACAGATATTTTCTGTCAATCCTGTAGTTAAAGTTGAGGAGTTACAGGGCTGATGAACAGCTAAAAATAATAGTCCTGATTAGGGCATGGTATTATTGAGCATTTCACAGATGACAGCTTACCCAGTCGGCTTTAATCTTGTTATATCCAAAAATTAAGAATATTCAAATTCTTAGATTGTGAAAAATCCAAGCAAAACCCAGCATATTTTGGTAGATGGTACTGCTATCTAATTAATTAACTGAATTTCCATGCAACAGGTGCCGCTTTTTTCCAGACCAGAAAGGTATCAGTGCATTACTAGGGTGTTAAGTGGTGTGGTATCAGTTTGCAGTATCATCTTTTAGGTGAGATATGAAACAGAGGGCTGATCTATAATCGTATTCATAGATCATAGGGTATATTTTAATAAGTGTTAAGGCTGGCAGGCTGTACTGGATTTAATGCTGACTAGCTCTAAAATCTCCTTTGCAATCTCCTAAAATCTCCTTTGCAATTTCCCTTGAACATGTTAAGTCATACTCACATCCTGCTCTAAAAATGTTGTAATGTTGCAGTTCATGAAGACGACAGCCATGCTGAAAGCGCTGCATTTCCCTCCCAGGGAGCTGATTCCCACACCAAGGGGCATAAGGGACAGGACCGAGTTCAAACCTGACCTCCCAAGGTAAGCAGTCAGACAAACACACTCGAAACTAAGTTTGAAAATGAAGTTTGCGCTACTAAAATATTATTTTACAGTTATTTAGTGTGAAAGACTATATATAAATATGGGACATTTCATGAGACAAAGCTACAGAAGCAGTATTTTATATTTTTAAATACAATCTTTGTCTTCCAGCATCTTTCAGCTCTTCCTGTGAACGCCTCTGGCTCTAACGAGGTATAACAAATCAAATAAACATGAAGAAAAAAGAAAGAATTACAAACAGATGGATAACAATCATTTTTACACGTACAAAATGTACAGTAGGTTGAAGAGTTAGTTGTTTCTATCAGAAATTCAGTGTGCATATATGATACAGCTGATCAGCTGTTTGCAAGTAAAAGATATGTAAAGTCTTGTCTTTACTTGAAGTTTTCTGATTAGGATTTTAGGTATTATTTCTGATGTTTTTTCCAGATTGACATCCATGCTCTACTTTGATAATGAATACCCCAAGAGAGCACAGAGACAAGACTGGGTCTCAGAAGCTAGGAGCATTTCAATCAAAGATGGTTTGTTAATAATAAAGTAAGAAAAAAAGCCATTTGCTTCCTTTGCAGTGACTGCAGCGCTGACCCTCTCTTGGTCCTGCTAGGCCTGTCTGAGCAACAGCAGAGTTCAGTGGTAATTAAAGCAACAGTGTTGTGAAAAAAGTGTGAATTACTTTTACAAGAAGACTTGGATGTTGCTACCGACTGACAAAGCACAGCAGGAGAACTCTGCTGGATATTAAAGAGCTATGGTAGTCACTGTATTGTAAGGTGGCTTTTCAGCACAATGCAAAATTGTGACTTTTCACAAGTTTATACCTCAGGAACCATTTGAGTTATCGGCTTAAAATTTAGTATGTTTTATAAGGCACATAGCAGACACCATAAATGTGTCATACTTGGTAAAAGCTGGTCCTGTTTAAATTATGGAGACCCTAAATTCAATTTTTACCCTTCAATTATGACTTCACTGGGTAATTATTGCAATATTACAGCCCAGACTGTTGTGCAAAATTATAGAAAGGGCTACATATTCAGACATCTCTCAACAAATTATTGCAGTGTCAAATAGCCTGAATTTCCATTTTTGACATTTTTAAAACTAAAAAGCATAGCACCTCACATTTTTGGCATTGCACAGAGAATATCTACTAGGTATTATACAGCAGCCCTGCACTGTACTGTATAAATATCCTTTTAAGACAACATGGTTCTGTGAGGCAACACAAAGGACCAGTTCTGACAAATGCTTCACTATCTCCATGTTTCTTCCCTAGTTGCAGCAGTTTATTTTTTGTTAGCGTGCACTGAGAACAGGGGATGGATCTTGAAGTTAGCTTTGTACATGTGTAGATCCGGTACAGACAGCATATACAAATACAATTATTCCTATTATTCTGCGAAAATAAAGATTTAGCCTGATAATCCACAGAATAAAGGGAGAGAATCTTCAACACAATGTGATGATGTTGTCCTTTAAGGTGTGATACGATTTGAATCTTTAGTCAGTACAGTGGTTTCTGAATTCGTTTTCAGTACTGTGTGAGGAATTTATACAACCAGCAAGATAAAATTTTCATTCTAAGTTTTACTTAAGAGCTTGAAAGAGCAAATAAGGATTTTCTAAATATTCATTTGGGTCCTATTTTGAAGAAAATCTTGGGCCTACTCTGAACAGTCTGGTTAATTTGCAATTTACACCAGTATCACAGAGAAGGGGATATTTATAATACTTGCATGAACTTTCAAAGCGAAATTTAGCACTTTTTGTCCCAGCAGATGAACACAAAAGTCCAATGGAATTACGAAAATCTATTTATGAGCCCAGGACCACAGTCACAGAAAAAAACGTAGTCTGATATCTGGTGTTATCCCTGGGGTTAGAAGCCTCATTAGCCAAGAAAAAATTTTCCTTCCCAAATTTTTAGAAGACAGTTGGTGTGTGCTGTTCACTATTCTAGAGAACGAGGCAGAGCCTGGGTAGCCCATAGGGAGAATGCTACACATATATTCAGTTTTGCAGCCCTGGGGTTACCCCAAGACAAATCACTGCACACTATTTGGCAAAAGTTCGACAGAAATAGTGTATTAAAATAAAAGCAGAGATTTCAGAACCCCCACAGCTGGGTGGGTGGGGTGTGTGCAGTGTGTGTCGTGTGCGACTCTGCTACACACAGCTGTCACAGAATAAAGGAATCAAGAAAATGCAGAAAATAAAGTTGGAAGAGGAAGGACACAAAAAATAATCTCAAAGAATTTGAGGCTACTTCTCTAGTATATGTTCAAATGATGGGTACTACTTACTGCACCTAGACAATGAACAGCATAAAAATATTTTAAAAATATTATTCTACCTGCCTTTTTTTTTTCCCCTGGATTTCTACAGACAACATATGCATCCTTTGTTCAACGCTTTCTGTGTCTCTCAAAGCTTTGGTAGTTCTTAAGACCTGATACAAGTATTTTGTGCTAGGGAAAATAAGAAAAGCTTGCTAGAATTCGTAAATGCAGTTTGAAAGGATAAACCTCCACCTAAAAACTCAAATGCCCTGTTATCTCTCTCAGATATATAGACAACCGTACATAAAAATAATCAGATGACCAGCATCAGTACTGTAAACACAATATCAAAACAAATGTCCATGAAACTCATCCCTTTAACCATCACTGACTCTCAGGCTGCCCTGTTCTTATCCATAAATAATTCTGTCCTTGAAATGAAGACTTTGAACAATGCTTTTTGACTAATTTGCAGTTAACAAACCTTTGGTGTCTATAAAGATGATACCAAATATGAAAAAAAACCCTTCAGTTCCCCTAGCATATCATCTTTTCTCTTATTTTTCACTCAAGGAAAGCCTGATTTTTGCAATGATCCAGCAAAAGATTTGATGATGTGTTTAACATCAAGCATATGTAGTTGCTCATTTGCTTAAGTGCTTTGCTGGATGAAGGTCAGAGTGCTTTGAGCCTTAGAAGATGAAATCTAAATTTTGCCTCCCACCCTTTTCCCACCCTGAACACAACTAAGCTAATAGTAAAATTGATTATATCAATGCAAAGCTTAATGCACAGCTTAGAACACGGGACACTGAGTCAGTCAAACCTCTTTCTTTTCCCTAGCGTCATGGAAGCCACAGAACCTGCATCCAGAATTAACATAAGACGACATCGCTGCTTGCCTTCTCCCATGACAGACGGGTAGTCGCCAAATTACAGGTTGAAGCCATCATTCCTTGCTTACGCATTTACGAAAGGTGCATTGCATTATTCACTAAGGGGCTGATATGGCTGTTTATTCCCAGCCACAGTCACAAGGCAGAGGTCAGGGTATCAGGAGGTGAAAATCCTCGTCCCATCAAAGAAATATTTATGTGTTTGCTCCAACAGCTGATTTTAATTTTGAGGGAAGTCGTTTGTGCTCAGTATCTGACAGAAATGGCCCACGGAGGAAAGGTTCCTTGTGTGAGTGAGAACTGCTCACCACCATGCAAAGTCACATAATCAGCCACTTAACTTGAAAACCCAGTACACTCTACAGAACAAAACCAGTGAGCAATGTGTCCAATTAGTAACGAAGACTTCCTTGGTTTTTGATCACATTTTATATGCTTCTCTCGCTATGCGAAGAGAAATGCAACAGATACAAATGCATGTGACATGTCAGTCTTCAACTCCCTGTCAAATGGAAACAATTACAACACAATTAAATGACAGTCCCATGCTAAATACCTTGAAATGAAAACAGCCTTTTACAGCATCATTCCAGTCACATTCTTCAGCAGTTGGTTTATCACTTAGCAGTACTGCTCGGCTGAACCGTTGTTCTTTGCCTGCTTTTTGATCAATTTTACAGTTAACCTGAACTTCTCTGATCAATCAGATCTTTAGATATTCACAAGCTTGACCTTAGGAAGAGCCAGAGACCTTAATTTAATTATTATCCAGTGGGCCCATATGAAAGCGTGCATGTAAAAGCCAGTATTCATAGCAGTCTATTGTTTTCTTCAGTGATGAAAACAGTTTTCATACTGTGTGACCTTCACAGAATAGAGAAGTAGTGGAAATACCTTTGACTGTTATTTATGCGTAGACATATGGATTCTGAGATGTTACCAGGCAGTTCATATGCCTACTTAAAGAACTTCCTCTACATGTACATATTCTGATTTCTTCTCAAGTAGGAAACAAATTATCTGCTTGGGGTATTTTTCCCCTTGTTTCAAAAGGAGTTCATGACAGTGTCCTCTTGTCTCTGAGCAATATAATTCTCTGATGCTAAAACCAAAGTCCCTATGTACAAAGAGCGCTGGCAGAGGTTAATTGTGAACTCAAACAATGACACACTTGGATTCAAAGCACAGTATTGAAACACCTGTTTTCTGTGTAAGCAGAAGATGACCCATGCAAATGCAAAATTTATTTTCTGAGAAGTAGGTGGAAATGGGCACTCCTAACATTGAAATTAACTAGAAAAGTCAGGCAGAAAAAGCTTTCTAAGACAAAATTAGTCTACCTTATAATTCTTTTCCAGGGCAGAGGTGTGTAGAACCAATCCTGCCAAGTTCTGACTACCTCTTGAGTGGTACTAACTGTTTCATGTTACTTTTAAGTTCAGTGTTGCCTTTCCCAACCTATCAGCATCAGCCCCAGAATCAGACGAAGGGGAGGCAGGAAAGATGAAAAAAAGAAAGAATGAGAAAGTAAAATCAATGCCTTTTGCGTGTAATCTTCATGGACTGGGCAAACCTACCTGCTCTGAAAGTCTGAGAGCCTGCGACTGTTCACTGACTTTGATTCCCTTACATAGGTAGTACTAAATAATACAGGGACAAATTGCCATGTAAGAATATAAAGACCTAATTATTTTTTTTTCCTCCAATCAGCTAATAAACCATAAGACTTAAGTATGATCACATGACTGAGAAAGCAATTTGTTAAAATGACACAACAGGTTAGGAACGCATTACACTAAAATCTTTCACCTGCCTGATGCTGTGTATGAAAGAATGTTCCTAACATACAATTTTTAAATAGAGACAGATAGAACATGGGGGTTCTGGGTGACACTCCATCACTGCTAGTGCATCTTTTAATTAGTATGTAATGAACACACTTATTACCAATACCGCATCTTTTGTCATGTTAAACTGTTGAGACTTTCTGCTATAACTATCAAAACCACAAAGAAGCTGTAGTTAACTGATCACTCAGCAAAGTAACATAAGCAAAACCTGTAGCCATTTTACCTACAATATTCTCTTATAGTGCAAATATTGATGACTTTTCAGTCACTTGGAGAACTAGCACACACAAACATTAAAAAAAGACGAACATCTGGAAAAGGGAAAATAAATGGATGTCTCTCTTTCAGAATCAGATAATTATCTTTTTTCTAATATGTGCTTTGTCTCAATATTGACTTCATGAGCTAAAAATCAAATGCACTCCTGCTAGAATTCATAGAAAACCTCCAGTTTTCCCCAAGAAAAGAGATCATGCCTTTCTATTACATTACAGATAAAATACTTCAATTCTTACCATTCTAGCCTCAAAATATTACACTATAAAAAGTACATTTGGTTTTAAAAAGGACCTACAGATTTTTATAAAATGAATGTACAAGTACTTAAGTAAATTACAGTCTTCTGGTGCTCACAAATTGCAAGATCTGCAGCAGTTATGGGTGAGTTTAAAAGACCATATGTAACTTATTTTTACTGCCGCGCATCATCCTAACAAGATCATTCTAACAATTAGACACTGTTGTAAATTAACACCTACAATGGTTTTGTTCCAACCTGGATTTAAAGTGGGATTAAGGGAGAACAGGTCTTCTGCATACAGGACCTCACCTTTCTGTGAGCAACTAAAAGAGACGGACTAAAGTCTATTCACTGACAACCGAGAAGGAGCCACAGAATATGCAGAAGCAGCATAATGTGAGTTTATGTCAGCGGCAGCGTGCCGGCAACTACAAGTGAACAGCAAAACCCCCAGTGATCTGCAATCGTATGAGCGGTATAATTTCCTGTAGAGACACTGCTGTTGGTCTCACCACTTAGTTGCCTCAGCTAATCACCTCATTTGCCTGCTTCGGCCATTTGGTGAGATAAAGAATGAGGCACAAAGGGGTGGCAGAGAATGGTGGCACTGGAGGAATGAAAATTAAATCAAGATATGTGAGGTTAAACTAACAAAGGTAAATGTACAGTATTGCCTACACCACCTTTTTTTCCCCCTATATAATCCCAGTATATGAAGAGGTACAGCCCTGGTGCAACGTGATGGCTCTGACAGAATATCCCAGTGCAATCAGATGTGCAAAGTTGTGCCTTTCCCCAGTGGTAACACAAAATGCTTAGTACTGGTACATGTCACAACGTGAGTCCTAAGAAACATCAGTAGGTGGAAACTTGTGGATGCAGAAATATACATAACCTGCAAACATGTGGACTATGAGAATGGAGAAGATGACACACAAAAAAATTAAACACGATCTAGTAGGATAGTCATCAAATTACGATGCAAAATGAAGAGTACTCCTCTACCACTCCAGATAGACAGTTCATTTACTCAAAGATGTTCTCAGCATTAAAAGCAGAGAACACCAATCTCACATCAAATCCCCCCTGGATGGGCACAAGCAAGTGCGGTTCTACAGCAGAGCAGGGCTTCACCCTGAACTCCTGAAAGCCTTTCTCCGGGCAACTGGGCTGCCCAGCCCCCAGGGCAGGGCCCTTACAGGTCAGCACAGAGCGAGCAGCAGAGTGTTCAGTGTGAGCTGTGCCTTTACAGTGCTTCTTTTGTCCTGTCTGCAAGATGAATGCAGTTTGCTGAAACAGAGTTTCTTCAGCCCAGTTTGTACAGGTATGGTGGCTGGCAATATCTGCAGCCAAGTTTTGCAAGGTACGGCTCTTGAAGGTACCTCATATACCAGTGTAAGTGGTAACTAAAATAAGAAGAAAATGATGACATTCTTCAAGAAACAGCTTTAGGTCCTTGAAAATGATTATTTCGGTTTGCCTGCAACTGTAAAAATGAGTTTCAGGTAATAGCTTTTCTTTTATATAGTAAATGATAAATGAGCATTTAAACATTGACTCATCCACCAACGAAGATATAAAGAACATAAAAACTCACTGTGCTAACAGGGAGTTTGAGTACTAAAGTCACCTGATTTTTCAACCTGGTGATTACACCATAAGGATGTTCATTTGTCTTTACTTCCACTCCAGTGTTCCAAAAAGTATATATATTTCCACCAAAGACAATCAACCCTTTTAGCTTCTGCCATTTATATTTCTGCACTAACCCCCGCAAGAGTCTTCTGTTCAAAGTTCATGGTCTTTTATGACCATAAAGACTGTAACTGGAATATTCTGACCTCAGGATATCTAGAGAGAGAAAAAATACTAAAAGAAACCCTCCTCCAGTGTTCTTCCTCACTGAATATAGGATTAAATACCCTAAGAAAAAATCCTGTGAAAAGAGAGTGTTATCCACTTTGATTACCAATAGCAGTGCACACAATTGGCTCCTCTTTGGGTCTCAATGTGACAGGAATGAAAACGCAAACAATTATGCTGGGCCCAAGAATTTTCAAGTGGGGGGAGGAGGATCTACGCCAAAATAATAGAGAAGGGAGTTTCACAATTATTAACACGGAATTTTTCATTTTTCCTAGAAAATACCTTTCCAAAGCTTTATAATGAATACTGATCTGAGAGAACTCCAACAGCACAAACAGAAGTTCACCTCCTAATAACTATTATTTAACAGATCAGCTGAATTTTAACATTTCGAGAGACAATCTGTGTTCATGGTGAGTCAGAGGTATAATTTCTTGTCAACGTTTTCTTTCATTTGTCTCCTGCATTATGAAAGGAAACCATAGGAAGTAAGCCATTAGGATTTTACTGTGCTCCATCCAAGGAAATCTTGCATTAGGTTTTAGAGGCTTTGGGCTGGGTTTGTTTGTTTTGAATCAAGAAGAAAATTACTGAGTTCAACAGTACAGCCTGCTTTTTACATTTTCTGTTTTGAAGTATAAAATGCGCTTCTTAGCTTTCCCACTAACCTACCATAGATGTGCTTGCCCAAAGTATATGCAGCTCCTTGAAAACAAGTCAAGATCTCAGCTAATTTTAGCAAATACATATTTTCGAATAAAAGCATATATTTTACATTTACATCAAGCTCTTTGTCCATTTTCTCCAATAAAGTGAATTACTTCTGCTCAAATCTTTAGTAGACAGACAATATTGCTGTTAATTTTGGAAGCGCCCTGCACATGGTGAACACTATCGCAACGAAAATAAACAAGCAAATTAAATTATGCAGGCATTTAAAAGTAGAAATTAATTTATAAAAATGCTCATGGACCTGTTCACTGGAAACTTCCAAGAGAAGCAGTCAATGAGGATGATAGAAAGAAACTTATTGGGTTCAGGGATGTGATTTTGCCCCTCTCTGTTGACTGACAGGTGAAGAACATTGAGCTCATGAATTTGGTGAGACTTGTTTTCTAGCATTCAAAACCTTTGGAAAATAGTTGGCAGCAACTCTGTGTGAAAGCTACTACGTCCTATAAATGGTTTCCTGTGATCTGAATACTGAAATAAAAACAGACCAAGGGTGCTGGAGAGCATGTAAATTAACTGGGGTCTTCAATCACTGGCATTCTAGCAGTCAGAGAGTGAGTCCTTAATTGGAGTGAAAGTATAAATGAAGGATAGATTCAGCATGAAAAGTGCTCTGTAACTTCTACATGCAAACTTTGTCATTGCAGTACAACAAACGAGACATGTTTGACAGCTACGCAACAGTTCAAGTTTACCTGGTCACACACTTTCTGTTGCAGGACTCTTCACGTAAGGTGCTTATAACATTGACAGACTTTAATAATTTGGGCCAAAATATCCTCAAAACCAATTGTTTGGCAAAGTTTAAGCAAAACCAGTAGAGTTATTTTGCAAATGATGTTAAAGATAAAATGTTGACATTACAAATAAAATCAAAAAGCCTCTCGAAACCACACCTGCCTTTCACTGAGAAATATGCCTTCATGCATTGAAACACTGACTTAAATTTTGGCAGGGAAATCACCGTGAGATCAGAATTTTGTCTTTTGTTGTCTCTAAAGAAAAAAAAAGAAAAAGACTCTCCTTTTCAATGGAGCTCTAGACTTGGCATAAAAAGTTTCCCTGAGGATTCAGCCTACTCTGAGGAGATTCCAGTCTAGGGCTGCCAGGGCAGTGCAAACAGCAGTGCCCCATCAGGCTCTTCTCCCTTTGTGCCCAGCTTCAGGGGCTGAGAGCAGGGAGCCTCTGCTTTCCATCACCTCCCTCCTGGCCCTTGACACTCCCAGCGTATTTTGCTGACCAGAAGGGACTCTGTGCAGCCATCACCGCACCAACCACTCCCCAGAAGAGCTACCTTAAAGCAAGAGTTTGGGCTGAAGCGAAGGCAATACCTGTGGCATTCCTTCTAGCTGCATCCTTGCCTTATTTGCTGTGAAACAGAGTGCGAATCAAAAGTAAACTGGCACATGTCGCTACGGGCACAGGGATCCCCACCTAAATTGATAAAGACATTCGAAAATGTCCAGTGAATAACTCAGAGGTTTCAGCAGCCTTAATTGTGGCATTTCTTGCCTTCAGAGCGCTTAACTTTGTAACCTTAGCATTCTTCCAACATGGGTTTTAAATGTAATCTCCTACTTGCATTTCGAAACGAACAGCCACCATCCCACCAGGTTTCCAGCCCTAGTCACTCCCATTTTAAAAGATACACCCTAAGGACTGACATACATAATTCAGGTTTTGGATCACAGTAACCCCTCTGAAACCTCCTGTCTTGGCTGTCAAAGAAATTGACCTTTCTCAGTTTAAAGGTGCTTTCTCATAGGAATCCTCCCAAAACTTAAAGGTTTTTAACATCCATCCAAGAAAAACAGTATCTGAAAGCCTTTCGGACTCCACTTCTGGGCTTCTGAATATATTCAGTTGTCATTAATAATGTTGGGGCTGCCTAAGGTCTTCAATCACTTGTCCAAAGGATAAATATATACATATATATCTTCTACGCAGAAATTCAAAAAAATACATACATTTAATATACAATTCAATAAATACTAGTCTCTAATAATTCCTTGAAATGTCACCCTGCATTTCAAGCCCTTTTTGTGAGACAGCTTCCACACAGAGTCTCCTTTTACAACCTACATATACAATCTGAGTCATCAAATCATTTAACTAAGGTTGCCATTTGGAAGTTTAGAAAACAAACAGGTAAACAGGACACTATCACACAATATAGCAAGTTTTTTGTTCTTCTTGTCTCCCTCTCCCCCAAAAGTCAGATAACTGCATGAAACTATTCACCATTGCTTCAAACAGTGCTCTGTTGAAGCATGAAGAGGTTTTTCAGACACTCCTTTGAGTTCAACCCATCTTATTTTCACTTGACAACAGATAGCTCTTGGTGTAACTTGTTTAATAGCATTACAGTTTGGCTGTACCAAAACTGCACCTCAGCAAATCCTCCCTTCTCATGTCACTTTCCAAATAAATATTTGTTACTTTTATCTTGGAAATTCTCAGGTTCACTAAACAAATACAGCCTCTGAACACAGGATTGTTTGTCCTTTATTACATATCGTATTCTGTGTACGCTACTTAAAAAGACTGCAGAATGAAGAAAGTAGACAATGGGACCAGCTTTCAGCTAAAGCACTTAAGACTACCTTTTTAAAGTTTTTTTCTGGAATAAATTGATATAGTCAAGCCACTTAAACTGCTGGGTTATGTTTCTATTAAAAAAGCATGTTTCTATAAAAGTATAAGTTTTGTCACAGAACATCAATACTAAAAATCACTAGGCAAACTGCTTGGGTGAAGCACTGGATCTGCAAAGTCAATGGCACAAGTTCTATTGACTTCTGCAGAGAAGTCATCCCCGGTTCTCTCAGCTGACACTGAACTATGGATGGGCTTCGGGCACCTCAGAGGTGTAAGGAAAAGACAAACACTTTGGTCTTTCATGCACAACACTGAGTGGCAAAACACAGTCATTCCTGTAAAAGCCTGACGCATCAGAAAAAATACAGCTTTTAAAGATATACTGTTAATGACATATTAGCTACAGGTACAAAGCTAAGTTTTCACTGGAAAAAAATATTTATTTGCTGTTTGGTCAGGCTTTTTTTTTAAAATGGTTTTTCATTTCCTTGAAATGATTTAAGCTAATGAGCCAAAATGGCCAAAACTTTCAGCAGTCCTGCTAATGGGTACTAGCCATAACAAATTCAAATACAATGGCCAATGTGATTTAAATACAAAATTTCAGGAAAGATGTTTAGACCTGGACCTTTGCTTCAAAGCCATCTTTGTACAAAATATTCCCCGCAAATTTTATAGGCTGAATCCAACTTGAAAGACCATGATCTGCAAAATGTACTCTAGTATTTTCAGGAGAAGCTTGCAAAACATTATATGAGCTGCTGCTGTTTCAATGATGGAAAGCACAACCCAAAGACTCTGGAGTGGAGCCATGGACATGACGTTAACATCCATTATGCTACAGCATCAGGCACTAAACTGAGGTCTAGCAACATCCAGCATCCATAGAGCTTTCTCGGGTGGGATGCGGGATGAAATCACTGCGGTCGAACAGAGATCTATAGGGGAAGCTTTCTCTTCCCAACTCACACCAAGAATGAAATGCTGGAGAATGACTGCAGCAGGGGCAGTTTCTAAGATATATAAAGGTTTAAACACCTAGTGGATTGTGCTTTAGTACATCTGACTGCCATCACTCAAATTAAAAACAAAAAACCAGGTAGTGAACTCTTACATTCTCACTACAGAGAGCTTTTTGTTGTGGCATGAAGCAACATACCAGGTTTAACCACTGAACTCCAGGATTGTGAAACCTAATTACATATTTAAGTTACCAAATTAGGTATTTATGTGTGGCGATTCTGTAGGAAACAATGTTGCAACATTTTAGCACATTTATCAAAGCACATGGTAAGGTGTTTTATGGAGGGGAAAGTTACTTTATCTTAAAACAAGATCAATTTCACACACTCCTTCCCCCGTCTATGACCCCCACACACTGTCAAGCACCAGGACATCTGTACCAAATCCATCTGCATTACCAGCCTTCAGACACTACCGTTTGTGCACACATGTGGACAGGATCCCTCACAATGACAGAGAGAGTAACATATGTAGAAGGTACGTATAAATGATAAAGTTACCCTGAAAGTCTATATTCACTGCCAAGGTGGAAACAGACAGAAAGCAAAGGTATAAGAAATCTGCAGAAGGTGCAGAAAGAAATACAACAACAAAGGTCCAAGGATTCACCTTTACTGCTTTTGTGTTACCAAAATAACCATGGAAAATAAAGAAACATACGCCACATTCCCTGAATTTTCACGTAAATTTCTTGGGCCCCAGACATAGTATGTTTCCCCACATGTGTTCATTTTCTTTAGTTCTTCTCTCTTGCATCCGCTCTGTCTTTCCTATTCTCTGTCCATCCCCAATCCTGCTGCTTGGATTGATGCCACTAGTAGTACCACAGTGGAACAAAAATATGCACCCATTAATCACTCACAGCCTTCTCGTACACAGACCTCATTTAATTAGGTCTGAATAAGACTTGACTAGCTAGAAAGACAGTCTCTGAGTAAATGCAATTGCAAGAATCGCCACCGAAAGCAGAACATTGGTGCCATGAGTTGGCCTGTGGAATAATATGTGACATACCTTTTTGTGACAGATATGAGACCCACATCTGTGCTTCAGACATCTGAAAAAAAAAAAAAAAGAAAAGAAAAAAAAAAAGAGGCAGTTGTATTGTCTCTAGATACATAGATACAACAAGGAGGCACAAAGTCACTGAAAGTCAACATCTGCATGTACAAGAGTGTCATTTGGTGCAAAGTATTCTGATAATTATCCACACAGAGTTACATTTTCTGGTTAATACTGCTAACCAATTTCAACCTTGCACCTAGATTTATGAAAAAAACGTGTGAAGTGGCGGGCATTGGCCATGCGTATGTATAGAAACATTGCTACATGCACACAGGGCTGAGTATAACCTTACATTTCGTATCTGAGGAAAAGAACCCAAGAGACCCTTCTCTGCAGAGTTTGGAAGGAGCAGACGGTAACATCTGCACAAATAACTTCTTTATTCCATTACTCAGAAGCCAAACTGAGAAGAAGCATTAGCATCCTGTTTTCTACTCGTAAGTTCACACTAAATTATATTTTACCACTCTTTTGCTTTATTTCAGTACTCTAGGTCCTCCTTTACAAAATTTACATATATTTCCATGCAAGCAACTCTGAAAACTCAAGTCTTTCTATTCTGACCGTAAATGAAAGGATCATTTATTTTAATAGTTGATTCTCTTACATGACTGCTGCCCATTCCTAAACCTGAAGCTATTAGCAGCTGTAAACTTTCCTTCTGTATAGTTGCTTAACTTCAATGACAATTTTTGATTAAAATTAATTCACATGATTAAATAAATCGGAATATTATAAATAGAACTATAGAATGATAAAAGCAATGTAGATATTTTAGATATAGCACAAAGTTTTTAATTAAAACACAGAATATTTAATTTGCTCCTAAATAAAACAGTAACCTTCACTTGATTGATTCGAGGAGTGTTGCTGATATATCTTGTTACAGTGGCATGAATCACATATTAATTAACAATTTGAGCAATTAAAATGTTTTTATTCTTTAAAGGTATTAGAGATGGAGCCAAATATCTATCATGCATGTGCAAAATTTATGGTATCCAGCACTGAAGGAAATTTAGTGCAGAATAAGAAAATACAGGTCTGGCTGGCTATTGTATACTTTGAGGTAAGTATTCCAGCTTACTTGCTGTATGGTGGTATTTACAAACTGAGTTGATCTAAGAGATAAATCTGTTGTTCATGAGGATATATTTGATGGAATCCTTACAACTAAAGGTGAACTGAGCCTCTTCCACGCTCATAGGAAATCCACTAGAGTTTACAGCTTCTGTCCAAACTCAGCGTTCCTATGAGCTCCAAAAAGCAATAACCTCTGTGCAGAAACACACCTGTACAGCATGACGCTCTTGGAGAAATTAAGAGTTCCTTAGCGCACTTCAGCGATTTACACATTTACTTTCTTCATGCACATAGCGGCCAAAATCCCACCTTCCTCGTGCCAGTAACACCAGAAATATACATACTATCGATACAGTTACTAAAAATATACTCTTATCTTTATATATATAATGAGCGCCTTCAGTTTGTCCCCCTGGGCCCTTCCAGCCTCCATCAAACCCCTTCTCCTGCCACCGGGACCCTTCCAGCCCCCTTTACCAAACCCCTTCTCCTGCCACGGGGACCCTTCCAGTCCCCTTTACCAAACCCCTTCTCCTGCCACCGGGACCCTCTCAGCCCCCTTTACCAAACCCCTTCTCCTGCCACCGGGACCCTTCCAGCCCCCTTTACCAAACCCCTTCTCCTGCCACGGGGACCCTTCCAGTCCCCTTTACCAAACCCCTTCTCCTGCCACGGGGACCCTTCCAGTCCCCTTTACCAAACCCCTTCTCCTGCCACCGGGACCCTTCCAGCCCCCTTTACCAAACCCCTTCTCCTGCCACCGGGACCCTCTCAGCCCCCTTTACCAAACCCCTTCTCCTGCCACCAGGACCCTTCCAGTCCCCTTTACCAAACCCCTTCTCCTGCCACCGGGACCCTCTCAGTCCCCTTTACCAAACCCCTTCTCCTCAGCCCAGGTTTCTGTCCGGCTGCCCTCAACAAAGCTCCCCCAGGCCCCACATTCCTCACTGTTCGCCCACCCGCTTGCTTTCCGCTGCTTTTTGCAGCTTCCACAGCTGAAATATTACCATTCCTTTATGTGTTCCTCACCTTCGTTTCCCTCACGTTTCTTTTTTATTAGTCTTTTATCTCTATTTTCAGTCTCCTCCCGAGAGCCCTGGGTGTCGCCTGCGCTGTGAGGAGCCGGTTCCAGCCGGTTCTCGATTGTTCCCTCAGCCCCGCCACACACAAAATGGCGCCCGGCAGCGGGGCGTGAGGAAACACGTGCGGTAAACAGCCCTGGGAGAGCCCCGTGAGCAAACGTTCACCTGACAGGCAGAAGTGAAGGTGGAGAAGGAGAAAATATGAAAAAAAAAAATAATAAAAAAATAATAATTAAAAAAAAAAAATTCGATGCACAAGTTTGGTACCTATCCCAGGTTTCATTGAGATTCTTGTCAAAAAAACCCCTCTCTTGAACACCTCAACAACTAGCACATTATGCTGTCAACTCTAAACTTCTGATGGAAAATACATATGTACATAAATTCGTATGTCACCTCAAGGAGAATAAAAATATACAGGTACTATAAACTATGTTTCTGTACACCGGTAAGCACAACAACAGGGACTTTGTTGTGTACCCACATGTATTCTGGCTTTTGCAAGTTCAGGGGGAACTTTTTCTCTTATTCCCAAGAGTTTTCCCGACAAATCACACAAAAATCAGCAACCCTTTACTACACTATTCAGGATCTTTAATATTAGCACACTTCAGGTATTCCCTAGCACTGTCAAACCGCAGTACGCAATGTAATTTCAGTATTTAAACTTTCATCCCAATCTGGGCTGAAAACAAGGTATTTCTGTGTTAGAATCCCGACGTTTCCACGCTGAGATAACCTTGCTCGTTCGGCTGTGTAACACACAAGAGATTTTGCGTTTCTCCTCCATGGGAGGAGAACGGCTCAACTGCAGATCATAGATCTCACACAACCAGAGTCAAGTCGCAAAAGGCCGTGTTGGCAGGTCAACAGCCCGACCTCCTTTCTCTACACTCCTTCACTTGCCGCCAGGTCAACGCAAATACATAAGGCAAGCCAATGCGGGTGAATGGGCACAAATTCTTCCTCTTGACCCTCTCGGACAAAATCCAGCTGATGGTGGACCAGCCCTGGGTGCTTTATTTGCTGGCAATGTTGGATGCTGTCACAATTCCTCGGCTGACTCCACCCCTCCACATTTTTCATAATACTCCTCAGTAGTTTAAGTTTTATTCCTACCACAGTTTGCTCCCTGAGGCCTGATGCTTCCACAATGTTGTTTTCTACCACCTTCTGGAAAATATCTTTCTCCATTATGAAAAAGAGTACATACATTCTTTAAAGCAGCAAGCATCTGGAATAGTTCCATCCAACTACTGTCAGGCCCTATGTGAAATATAGGGAACCTGGAATTCCCTCAGCAGTAGCAGAGTCCCAAATGCTGTAGTTTTTGTAATTTTCTATACATTATCATGGGCATTTTGAGCTACAGAAACTTGGGGTCTACAGACTAGTCGGATATAGAAGGAGCTGCTAAATGTTGGCACAGAGATGTGATTTTGCCCTTAATGCACTGTTTGAGAGAAAGCCTTATCTAATACTCTCCTGGCCTGGATCCAGCCGCTTGTCTTGACTCGGCATCACACTGCGGGGACTACACCAACAACAAAATCACTTTGGGATTCCCAAGGTGTGCCTGTAGGAATATTTGAGTTTCAACGGGGAGTGTTTTGGAAGCTAACCGGGAGGATGCTCTCAGGAGCATATCCCACGCACTTTGCTACTAGGAGATAGCTTGCGAGACCTGACTAAACAGTCAAATACTTGTCGAAGCAACAATTAACAATTCTTTTTTCCCAGACTTGTCATCAGCTAAGAGTAAGTAAGAAACAGGAGTGTCATATATCGTGTTCTGCTTTTTTTTTAAAAAAAAAAAAAAATCTGGACTTCAGGCTGCTGGAGGTAGGGAGAAATTCCTTAACTTCCACCAGATGTAGAATACATATTTTTCATTCAGGGCAGTTGCTGGAATAAACGTCTGACACTAAACAGCAAATGCTACCGCAGGCCTGATTTCATCCAGTCCCCAGCATCCTTAAAAAAGGTAAACAAACACTAAGTATGTAGAGGATTAATGATCACTAACCGATGTTTTCTTATGAGATCTGGGATAATTCAGTGAAGACTGAAAAGATGAGGGAGGCAGAAATTAAACTAAACACTACTTTCACTGACCTTACATGCCTTGAGACTGCTTTCATTTATGATTAAAGAACGCAGGAGCGGCAGAACCCCACTGCGGCTTTCAAAGCACACTCAGGACATCACAACGTTCAGCCATAACAGGCAAAGGTTACACCTGGATCAAATGGATTCTTACTGACCATGGCGCAGAAAGTTAATGTAGGAGCTAGCCTTTGCCTGGAAAAGAAACTAGATTTGTACATACTACAGATCAAGATCCATAAGGTTACAACAAACCAAAACAAACAGCAAAGTATCCTGTGTGCGTGTTTCCCCACGGCATTTTGAAATCCATCCTCAAGTATGTAAACCTTTCAGGTTT